>NC_056746.1:1505874103-1505886603 GCF_019279795.1 Protopterus annectens | reverse complement strand
AACCATCAAGTCTTCCACAACCAGACATTATTCATTCATTCCCTTTTCTGGGAATTTAACCTGGGATCAGGGCAAGAGCTGTCCAGAGGAAGCTGCAATCCATGTCACTGCAAAGGTGAACAGTGCCTTCCCATGCAAATGCATGTGTTGAATATTGCCGTCATGCAGTGGTTTGGTGAGCCAAAAGCCTATCTCCAGGCTATGTATTTGAATTGCAGCATCTCTTTTAAGGGATTGTGGCAGTTCCTAGCCAGCTCTACCTTCCCCTCCCACAGTGATGGGCACATCTATCATCCCCTGCTAGATCCATCAATCATCCAAACCAGTAAAAGAATGGGGTCATCTGTACCACAGTCATTGCTTTATCCCTCTGTGCCATAAAAGCAAGCTACCATTATAGCACGTTTAGGTTTTATCTTCAGTTCTTCTGACACATTGGCAGTGAAGTGACATCTGTTCATTCATAGGGAATTGAAAATGTGTTATAACACATTGCAGATCATTTGCTTTGGTTCAAAGTATAACTAGTTTTAAAATGATATTCGTGCATACTCAGGTTGTCATTTGCATATATGTACTATGTCTTTAAATTTTGCTCAACCTACCAGGTCTTCTAGCAGTAACTGCAGTTGATAACAGGAGGGAAGAAGGGAATACTCTTATGTAATACAGCATTTGGGAAGTACCATAAAGTTTTAACAAAGACAGGAAGAATATGTGTGGAATGCTAGGGGATTGTTGAAAAGGACACAGAGATAAGGAAATAGAATTAAGTGTACTAGAACAACAAAAGGTTATGGACTGTAAATGAATAGACAACAATGGCAATAGAATGACAAGTGTTTTGTACTGAACGGCAACTGTTTACTGTGCCTAAGAGTACAGTAAAACAATGCTAAACAAAATGTTGTATAAACTATAACTGCATGGTTACATATGGGAACCACTCCTGCAGAGTTGCCCTGACTCTCGGCAGAGGAAAACCTATATCTAAATTCAATAGCAAGATAATGCTGCTTTGCTCTGTACCATTTATTCCTGAACAAACCTTAGCCTCCAGTGAATGATGTTTTTTCACTGGCACTGCTGGACAGCCTCTAACAAGTCAGAAACTAATTTATCTTGCTATTGTTGCAAGATCTATGTTTTTGGACTACTCCACAGTCCTTTGTTTCTTTTGAGAGCTTTAGAAAATGGCTTTGATTTGTGGTTCTTAGAAATGCAGAAGAAACTCTTGTTTGTTTACCAGTATCCATATATCTTCTTTTTTATGTTACAGAATCAGAGGGAAAGCAATTACTTACAAGTACTTAATACAAATGGCACATGATGAAAAGGATCAGAAGTTTTGTCTGACACCAAAGCTGTTGAATGTGAATGCAAATTTGGTTACACCAGATGATTTTAGTTATTGCACACACCACATCATACAGGATTACTGCATTTTACAGTGTTCTAGGAGTGTCAGGTCACTTACAGGCAAGAAAGACTAATTCATTCACTTTGGCTCAGCTATAAAGAGTACTTATAAAAAGCGTCATTCAGAAAGGGCTGCTCTTAGCAACAAGATGGGGAAGGATTAGAAACAGACTATTATCTTAGTCTAAAAGGATTTTAATCTGATGCTTTCTGGTGTGAATACATTTTCACATTTACGGCTTTGTCCACATCACTAACACTTAACATGATTTCAAGTTCCTGAAATAACACATCCATGGATTATAATATTTTTTTCTATTTATGTTGTTTCGTCTCTGGTCTGTTTTATATGATGGAAGCTAAATTGCAGATGTTAGCTGGAGACTGGGCTATCAAAATTGCAAATGCTGTGAGACAGAAAGTTTATTCCAATTATTCTCACTTGTTGCAGTGGCGACAAGGCATGCAGTTATATGTAAATATTAATGTGGCTTCTGTTCAACCTCATGTAGAAAACATAAATTCTGCTCTTTGTTGGTCCAGCTGCAATATGTTTCTGGCTATCCAGCTTAATGCCAAATGCCACGTATTGCACTTCCCTGAAAATCAGCTCTTCTTATGGGTGGTGTACTTGAGTTTCAGCTCCTAGACTTCCTGTAGATGTGCTTAGCCCTGAAGTCTTCAACACCAGGAAAAAAAAAATGTTAAAATTAGTCTAAGATCATTGCAGTTCTTGCTGTACAACGTAAAAGATACATAGCTCAGTAATGCTTTTCAACTTGTATTTTCAGGATGAACTGATGAAACGAATGTTTATTTAACTAGTATAGTCACTTTTAAACTCTCAATTGTAGCTTTTTCTTGTTACATTATCCCCACATTCTTAAAAATACCAAACATTAGACCTGTAAAAAAGACACTACTGTTTTTCCACTTTTCCAGGGAAGCACCATCAAACCCTGTATATGTTGGGCTGTCAGAGTACTAAAAAAAACATACAGTTTCATGGAATGTGATGTATTAGACCAGAATATTAATTATAAGTTGTTCTGCTTATAAAATGTTGCTGTATTCAGTATTCTGACATACAATCCATTTTAACTGTTGTTATATACAGACACAATATAAATAAGAACAAAATCATAGTGGTGACTGGAAATGACGACAAACAGACGTAAATATAATTCCTGGAAATAATAGCCAATTTTCAGTGGGCAAGATTCCAAAGGAGTTGCTGTCAGTGCAAATCCGCCCTGATTCTAAGACTTGTTCTCAGTGTAAGTGACTTGTTTTGGTGTAAGACCTATCGATAAACAGGCTTGCAGAGTGGGCCAGATTCCAAAACACCTGCTCTCAGTGCAAGTGGTCACTTACACTGAGAACAAGTCTTTTGGAATCAGGCACAGTGTGTCTGCCTTTATGTGAAACACTTTATATCATGTTCACCTTATTTTTGTTTCTCTTTAGGTTATAATCCACAGCACTATTTTATGAGGTATTGTTATCTACTGTTTCTTTTTTGCTTTATATATATATATATATATATATATATATATATATATATATGCATACAGATAGTTAAGTAGATACAGATATAGATTAGATATAGCTATAGATAGAGATATCTATCCTAGCTCATTGAACTGCAGTAAGTAGCGCAGTTTTATGTTGAGGGTATAATATGGAGTAGTCCATCATGCCTTCTGCATGCAGATTATAGACAGTAATGAATAATTAAGAGCATCCTGCCAGAGCAGACAGTGTGGCATCATAGGTAGAAAGAGCAATTGATAAAAAGATGATCAGTCACAGTCTTAAGCTGGAACAGTAAATATTAATCATTGCTGTTTGCTGTCTTTGTACTCCCATATATTAAGTTGCACAAATTTAAAGTGGCAGACAGGTCATGACTCAATAATTTTAAATCCCAAGGATACATATTGCTTTCAGCTTTCAACAATTAAGTAAATAGGTAATTCACTGTTTTAAATAAATATGCAGTTTGCTTACATTAAAATGTGCATTTTTTTACTCTAAAAAAATTATTAGATATTTTTGAAAACAATAGATACTGTTTAAAAAATATATACGCAACATGTAGTATGGTACAACAACAACTAGCACTTCGGTGATAGAAAAATTAGTAATGTGATACAAGAACAACTCATAGCACGGTACAAGAACGACTAGTAGCATAACACAAGAACAACTAGAAGCATACAACAAAAATACTAGAACTTTAGTGGTAATAGTAATGTGGTCCAAGAACCACTAGTACTATAGCACAAGAACAACTAGTACCATAGCACAAGACTAAATAGTAGTATAACACCAGAACAACTAGTACCATAGCACAAGAACAACAAGTAGCATAGCATAAGAACATCTAGAATTATGGTACATACAAAGCTCTCAACTTCTAACCCCTAGAAGCAAAGTCAAGTAGAATCATAGAGACAAGTATCTCAAACTGTGGATGCTTCTTAAAGATTAATAATAGTGAATCAAAATACAACATATTAAGATGACTTGAATTAGCATACACTTTTAGAGGTAAAAGAAGTAGATTTAATTGCTGTCATTATTTGGTGACTGCAATCCACCACCTTTTTCAAAAAAAATCACCAGTTTTAAGAATGAAATAGGAAAAGTTTGAGCTGAAATCGGGGACACAGTGGCAAAGCTGCAAGAATAACTAGCAGTATGGTGCACATACAGCTTGTAGTGTGAAATGATAACTAGTAGTATGGTGCAAGAACAACTTGAAGTGACACAATTAGTAGTATGAAGCAAGTACAACTTGTAGTGTGACATGATAACTAGTACTATGGTGCAAGTACAACTTGTATTGTGATGTGTTTAGTAGTATGGTGCAAGTACAGCTTATAGTGTGAAATGATAACTAGTAGTATGGTGCATGTACAACTTGTAGTGTGACAAGATAACTAGTGGCATGGTATCAGTACAACTTGAAGTGTGACACGATAACTAGTAGCATGGTGCAAGTACAACTGTGACACAATAACTAGTATGGTGCAAGTACAACTTGTAGTTTGACATGATAACTTGTAGTGTGACACGATAACTAGTAGGATGGTGCAAGTACAACTTGAAGTGTAACACGATAACTAGTAGTATGGTGCAAGTACAATTTGAAGTGTGACACGATAACTAGTAGTATGGTGGAAGTACAACTTGAAGTGTGACACAATAACTAGTAGTAGTAGTGGTAGACAGTTCATGACTCAATAATTTTAAATCCCAAGGATACATATTGCTTTCAGGTTTCAACAATTAAGTAAATAGGTAATTCACTGTTTTAAATAAATGTGCAGTTTACTTACATTAAAATGTACACTTTTTACTCCAAATAAATTATTAGATATTTTTGAAAACAATAGATACTGTTTAAAAAATATTTACGCAGCTTGAATAGGGTGCAACAACAAATAGCACTTTGGTGATTGAAAAATTAGTAATGTGATACAATAACAACTCGTAGCACAGTGCAAGAACAACTAGTAGCATAACACAAGAACAACTAGAAGCATATCACGAGAAAAACTAGAACTTTAGTGGTAATAGTAATGTGGTCCAAGAACCACTAGTACTATAGCACAAGAACAACTAGTAGCATAGCATAAGATCAAATAGTAGTATAACACAAGAACAATTAGTAGCACAGCACATGGACAAGTAGTACTATAGCACAGAATCAACCAGTAGCATAGCACAAGATCAACTAGTAACATAACACAATAACTAGTAGTATAGCACAAGGACAACTAGTATTTTAACATCAGAACAACTAGTAGCATAGCACAAGAACAACTAGTAGCACAGCATAAGAACATCTAGAATTATGGTGCATACAAAGCTCTCAACTTCTAACCTCTAGAATCAGACAAAGCCAAGTAGAATCAGGGAGACAAGTATCTCAAACTGTGGATGCTTCTTAAAGATTAATACTAGTGAATTAAAATACAACAGATTAAGAGGAGTTGAATTAGCATGCACTTTTAGAGGTAAAAGAAGTAGCTTTAATTACTGTCATTATTTGGTGACTACAATCCACCACCTTTTTGCAAAAAAATCATCAGTTTTAAGAATGAAATAGGAAATGTTTGAGATGAAATTGGGGAAACAGTGGCATAGCTGCAAGAATATCTAGTAGTATTGTGTACATACAACTTATAGTATGACATGATAACTAGTAGTATGGTGCAAGTACAACTTGAAGTGACATGATAACTAGTAGTATGGAGCAAGTACAACTTGTAGTGTGACATGATAACAAGTAGTATGGTGCAAGTACAACTTGTGTGATGTGATAACTAGTAGTATGGTGCAAGTACAGCTTGTAGTGTGACATGATAACTAGTAGTATGGTGAAAGTATAACTTGTAGTGTGACATGATAACTAGTAGTATGGTGCAAATACAACCAGAAGTGTGACAAGATAACTAGTAGTATGGTGCAAGTACAACTTGAAGTGTGACATGATAACTAGTAGTATGGTGCAAGTACAACTTGTAGTGTGACACAACTTGTAGTGTGACACGATTAGTAGTATGGTGCAAGTACAACTTGAACTGTGACACAATAGCTAGTAGTATGGTGCAGGTACAACCAGTAGTGTAAAGATAACTTGCAGTGTGATACGATAACTAGTAGTATGGTGCAAGTACAATTTGAAGTGTGAAACAATAACTAGTAGTATGGTGCAATTACAACTTGAAGTGTGACACAATAACTAGTAGTAGTAGTGGTAGACAGGTCATGACTCAACAATTTTAAATCCCAAGGATACATATCGCTTTCAAGTAAAGTTGGTAATTCACTGTTTTAAATAAATATGCAGTTTGCTTACATTAAAATGTGCATTTTGCACTCTAAATAAATTATTAGATATTTTTGAAAACAATAGATACTGTTTAAAAAATATATACGCAACTTGTAGTATGGTACAACAACAACTAGCACTTTGGTGATAGAAAAATTAGTAATGTGATACAAGAACAACTCGTAGCACAGTACAAGAACAACTAGTAGCATAACACAAAAACAACTAGAAGCATACCACAAGAAATACTAGAACTTTAGTGGTAATAGTAATGCACTTTTAGCGGTAAAAGAAGTAGCTTTAATTACTGTCATTATTTGGTGACTACAATCCACCATCTTTTTGCAAAAAAAATCACCAGTTTTAAGAATGAAATAGGAAATGTTTGAGATGAAATTGGGAACACATTGGCATAGCTGCGAGAATAACTAGTAGTATTGTGTATGTACAGCTTGTAGTGTGACATGATAACTAGTAGTATGGTGCAAGTACAACTTGAAGTGACACGGTAACTAGTAGTATGGAGCAAGTACAACCTGTAGTGTGACATGATAACTAGTAGTATGGTGCAAGTACAAATTGTAGTGTGATGTGATAACTAGTAGTATGGTGTAAGTACAGCTTGTAGTGTGACATGATAACTAGTAGTATGGTGAAAGTACAACTTGTAGTGTGACATGATAACTAGTAGTATGGTGCAAGTACAACCTGAAGTGTGACACGATAA
Source organism: Protopterus annectens (assembly GCF_019279795.1). Classification (NCBI taxonomy): domain Eukaryota; kingdom Metazoa; phylum Chordata; order Ceratodontiformes; family Protopteridae; genus Protopterus; species Protopterus annectens. The sequence goes on along the minus strand of NC_056746.1, from coordinate 1,505,879,614 downwards.
CTAGTAGTATGGTGCAAGTACAACTTGAAGTGTGACACAATAACTAGTAGTATGGTGCAAGTACAACTGTGACACGATAATTAGTAGTAGTATGGTGCAAGTACAACTTATAGTGTGACATGATTAGTAGTATGGTGCAAGTACAACTTGAAGTGTGACACAATAACTAGTGGTATGGTGCAGGTACAACTGGTAGTGTGATGATAACTTGCAGTGTGACATGATAACTAGTAGTATGGTGCAAGTACAATTTGAAGTGTGACACAATAACTAGTAGTATGGTGCAAGTACAACTTGAAGTGTGACACAATAACTAGTAGCAGTAGTGGTAGACAGGTTATGACTCAACAATTTTAAAACCCAAGGATACATATTGCTTTCAAGTTTCAACAAATAAGTAAATAGGTAATTCACTGTTTTAAGTAAATTTGCAGTTTGCTTACATTAGAATGTGCATTTTGTACTTTAAATAATTAGACATTTTTGAAAACAATAGATACTGTTTAACAAATATATATGCAACTTGTAGAATGGTACAACAGCAACTAGCACTTTGGTGATAGAATAATTAGTAATGTAATACAAGAACAACTTGTAGCACAGTACAAAAACAACTAGTAGCATAACACAAAAACAACTAGAAGCATACCACAAGAAATACTATAACTTTAGTGGTAATAGTAATGTGGTCCAAGAACCACTAGTACTGTAGCACAAGAACAACTAGTACCATAGCACAAGAACAACTAGTAACACAGCATAAGAACATCTAGAATTATCGTTCATACAAAGCTCTTAACTTCTAACCTCTAGAAGCAAAGTCAAGTAGAATCAGAGAGACAAGTATCTCAAACTGTGGATGCTTCTTAAAGATTAATACTAGTGAATCAAAATACAACAAATTAAGATGAGTTGAATTAGCATGCACTTTTAGAGGTAAAAGAAATAGCTTTAATTGCTGTCATTATTTGGTGACTACAATCCACCAGCTTTTTGCAAAAAAATCACCAGTTTTAAGAATGAAATAGGAAATGTTTGAGATGAAATTGGGGACACAGTGGCATAGCTGCAAGAATAACTAGTAGTATTGTATACGTACAGCTTGTAGTGTGACATGATAACTAGTAGTATGGTGCAAGTACAACTTGAAGTGACACGATAACTAGTAGTATGGAGCAAGTACAACTTGTAGTGTGACATGATAACTAGTAGTATGGTGCAAGTACAACTTGCAGTGTGATGTGATAACTAGTAGTATGGTGCAAGTACAGCTTGTAGTGTGACATGATAACTAGTAGTATGGTGAAAGTACAACTTGTAGTGTGACATGATAACTAGTAGTATGGTGCAAGTACAATCTGAAGTGTGACACGATAACTGGTAGTATGGTGCAAGTACAACTTGTAGTGTGACACAATAACTAGTAGTATGGTGCAAGTACAACTTGTAGTGTAACACGATAAGTAGTAGCATGGTGCATGTAACACTATAACTAGTAGTATGGTGCAAGTACAACTTGTAGTGTGACACAATAACTAGTAGTATGATGCCTGTACAACTTATAGTGTGTCATGGTAACTTGTAGTGTGACATGATAACTAGTAGTATGGTGCAAGTACAACTTATAGTGTGACACAATAACTAGTAGTATGGTGGAAGTAGTAGTAGTGGTAGACGGTTCATGATTCAATAATTTTAAATCCCAAGGATACATATTGCTTTCAGGTTTCAACAATTAAGTAAATAGGTAATTCACTGTTTTAAATAAATATGCAGTTTACTTACATTAAAATGTACATGTTTTACTCTAAATAAATTATTATATATTTTTGAAAACAATAGATACGTTTTAAAAAATATATACGCAACTTGAGTAGGGTGCAACAACAACTAGCACTTTGGTGACAGAAAAATTAGTAATGTGATACAACAACAACTTGTAGCACAGTGCAAGAACAACTAATAGCATAACGCAAGAACAACTAGAAGCATATCACAAGAAAAACTGGAACTTTAGTGGTAATAGTAATGTGGTCCAAGAACCACTAGCACTATAGCACAAGAACAACTAGTAGCATAGAACAAGACTAAATAGTAGTATAACACAAGAACAACTAGTCGCATAGCACAAGATCAACTAGTAACATAACACAATAACTAGTATAGCACAAGGACAAAGAGTATTTTAACACCAGAACAACTAGTAGCATAACACAAGAACAACTAGTAGCACAGCATAAGAACATCTAGAATTATAGTACATACAAAGCTCTCAACTTCTAACCTCTAGAATCAGACAAAGCCATGTAGAATCAGGGAGACAAGTATCTCAAACTGTGGATGCTTCTTAAAGATTAATGCTAGTGAAGTAAAATACAACAGATTACGAGGAGTTGAATTAGCATGCACTTTTAGAGGTAAAAGTAGTAGCTTTAATTACTGTCATTATTTGGTGACTATAATCCACCTCCTTTTTGCAAAAAAAATCACCAGTTTTAAGAATGAAATAGGAAATGTTTAAGATGAAATTGGGGACACAGTGGCATAGCTGCAAGAATAACTAGTAGTATGAGGCAAGTACAGCTTGTAGTGTGACATGATAACTAGTAGTATGGTGCAAGTACAACTTGAAGTGACACAATAACTAGTAGTATAGAGCAAGTACAACTTGTAGTGTGACATGATAACTAGTAGTATGGTGCAAGTACAACTTGTAGTGTGATGTGTTAACTAGTAGTATGGTGCAAGTACAGCTTGTAGTGTGACATGATAACTAGTAGTATGGTGCACATACAGCTTGTAGTGTGACATGATAACTAGTAGTATGGTGCCCGTACAACTTGTAGTGTGACATGATAACTAGTGGTATGGTATCAGTACAACTTGAAGTGTGACAAGATAACTAGTAGCATGGTGCAAGTACAACTGTGACACAATAACTAGTAGTAGTTGTGGAAGCTCAATAATTTTAAGAATACAATTTATATATTAATTTTCAGGTTTCATTTAATTAAGTATATAGTACTAATTAACTTTTTTAAATAAATGCAGTACTTACTTTAAAAAATGCATTTTTTTTTTTAAATAAATTAAATATATTTGAAAAAACAACAGATATTGTTAAAAAATAAATATATATAAACTTGAAGTAGGGCAAAAAAGCAACTAGCACTTTGGATAGAAAAATAGTAAATGTGGTGTACAACAAGCACTGCACTGTGCAAGAACAGCTAGTAGCATAACACAAGTACAACTAGAAGTGTATCACGATCAACTTGTAACATAACACAATAACTAGTAGTATAGCACAAGGACAACTAGTAAATTATGGTGCATAAAAGCTCTCTTCTCTCCTCTCTAGATCTGACAAAGCAAGTAGAAATCAGGAGACAAGTATCTTAACTTGTAGTGTAACATGATAAATACTAGTATGGTACAAGTACAACTTGTAGTGTAGCATGATAAATGGTAACATGGTGCAAGTACAACTTATAGTGTAACATGGTAAACCATAGTATGGTGCAAGTACAATTGTAGTGCAACATGATAAATAGTACAGTGCAAGTACAACTTGTAGTATAACATGGCAGCTAGTAGTATGGAAGCTCAACTTGTATTCTGACATGATAACTAGTAGTATGGTACAAGAACATCAGTAGTGTGACAGAAGAAAAACTAGTGGTATGACACAAGAACAACTAGTACACTGGTGTAAGAACAAGTAGTAATGCAGTCCATCTTGTAGCATCTCCATCCAAATGAGCAAGAATGTGCTTAGGTTTAGCACAGGAGGTTATTGCTATGAGCTGCTATCAAGTTTCGTAACACAGTCCTGGGTTTCATTCCATTTCTCTTCATTGTAAATTAATCAGACAGCACTTCTTAGTCACCCCTGAAAATGGTAATTCTTCCTGGTGGCTTCACTTCGCCACTCATGAAAAGAGACAGGTCTGTTTAGCATGTTTACTTGATTAACATATAAATTTAAAAAATTAATTCAGGAGTCATTAAGAAATTCTTCAGGGAAATAACTACATTACTTATCGAACGTTTATTGCTTGAAAATTAGTTTCATTTGGAATGTGTCATTCTTGATAGCTGTTGATGTGCTCCTTTTCTTACCAAACAGCACCCATCATGCTGGCATGGATGTTTCTGTTTGTCTTTCAGGAAACACAATTCTTGCTGTTATTGTGAGGACAGAGTTAAGCACTAGCTAGCTGTAGTCTATCACTGGCAAGGCAGTATAATTTCTGAGCCTGTTCCTCAAGGTGCTGTTGTGTCAAAAGCGCAGCACATACAAATACCAATCCCATTTGTGGGTTCGAAATGCCAGTCCCATCTTACAATGTGTTATCTTTATGCATTCTCAGAAAACATTTCTACAAATACAGCTGAACTCCTCTATGGTTGCTGATAACCCTTTACTTTCATTTATACTTTAAGTTTTTTGTGTACAGTTCTTCACTTTATTTTTTGTTCCTTGGAATTGACAGAAATTTTACTTTTCACTCTACAAGCACACTGTGGCAGTTTGGGTTTGAACCTGATCTCTTTCATTCTTCAAGTTTTTTTTTCCATTGGATAACTGAGGTAGAATGTTTATCAAAAATTACCATTTTCAAGGTCCAACATTTTGTTATGTAAATCTATAATGTCTACCAACTGTTTTTTTTTATTTTTGCATCCTATATATTCAGAGTCCTTTGGACATGATCATCTGTTATACCTCCTATAGCAAGTTTAATCTCAGCTGATTAACAAAGCATGTTAGTCACTGCTTCCTTTGATGAAGATAAAGCTTCCTTCAGATCGTGTACAGTTAGTGGATTCTCCTCTCTTGGTTTAGTATTCCTTGTTCTTCTTTCGTATTGTTTCTCCTTATTAAGTGCATTGGGTAGTACTGAGTGTATTGGGTATTGAATATATTAAGTATTACCACGTTTATTATTTATCACGGTGTATATTAGGTGTTACCAAGTGTTTTAGGTGTCACTGTATATATCAGGTATTACTGAGTGTATTAGGTGTCACTGTGTATATTAGGACTTACCAAGTGAATTAGATGTCACAGTGTATATTGGATATTACTGAGTATAGTAGGTATCTCCATGTATATAAGGTATTAATTAACAAGTACATTAGGTATCACTGCATACATTAGTTATTACCAAGTGTGTAAGGAGTCATTATGTATATAATGTATTACAGAGTTCATTGGGTATCACTGTGTATATTAGGTATTACTGAGTGTATTAGGTGTCACTGTGTATATTAGGAATTACCAAGTGAATTAGATGTCACAGTGTATATTGGATATTACTGAGTATAGTAGGTATCTCCATGTATATAAGGTATTAATTAACAAGTACATTAGGTATCACTGCATACATTAGTTATTACCAAGTGTATAAGGAGTCATTATGTATATAATGTATTACAGAGTTCATTGGGTATCACTGTGTATATTAGGTATTACTGAGTGTATTAAGTGTCACTGTGTATATTAGG
>NC_056746.1:1505866603-1505869103 GCF_019279795.1 Protopterus annectens | reverse complement strand
CCCAGGTCCCCATAAGACTCCCCACTGGCCCAACTATAGGGTCTAGATGTCAGCCTAGTGGGCAAGCTAAAACCTCTAGCACCCTCTCTGTCCAACCAGTGCTTCATGTCCCTGCCCAAGTAGCTGACACACACACACACACACACTTTGAGATTAGAGTTTACACAACCACACAGACACTTCTGGGGAAGGCTGGTGCAGGTTCTCAAGCTGTGCCCCTTTTTCCCAGACTATACAGTAGTACCAGCTGCCACCACCCACTAATAATCAGCTACTCAAAGGCCCTTAAAAGGGTGTCCAATTATTATGATGCAATATTATTATCCAATTGGTAAGTGTGACTACAGTCAAGGCTTATTAGAGTGGTTATGTACAGTTTTACCAAAGGCATACAAGTACTCTAAAGAGCTTAAATTATCTCTATGCAAACCAGCCACAGTTAAAAGGTTTTACAATATTTAATAATAAATAATTAAAACCACAAGACAATACTTTCTACTATACAGTGCTAGTCAAAAGTTCAGAGATCACAGAGAAATACTTAAAATAAATCAGTAGTACAGTTCTGACATCACAGAAAAAAACACTTAGTCTAATCTTTTCTAATTCCTAGCTACTTCTAGGAGAAAACACAGTTCTAACATACTACTTACATAAAGAGAGCATATGGCAGTGCTGAGTTGGATGTCCAGACAAACATGCTTAATAAGCTCTGGTTCTCACTTTTAAATTGAAACTTCAGTCCTGCTAAAACATTACATCATCTTTTACACTTTCCTGGTGTTCCCAGGCTACACATTAACTACATTTACATTCTTTTACACTTGGAGCAATAAAGGGCATTGCACATGTAAATTCTGGTCATTAACTTTAGCCTTAAAACAATAGGCAGGAAGCCTTCATCTAGCCAGGCTGGAGACGAGTTGTAAAACATCAAAGGCAGTGATGAAATAATTTTAATTTCAAAGGACCAACAAGAAATGCTTGACTTAGCTTTCTTTACAGCAGATGGCAATGTTGCCGCATTGTTTTAACTTCAACATGTCTTTACATTTAAGACAACAAGCCTGTAGTTTACATTTATATTTACAAATGACAGAATTATCTATAAAATTCTATCTGGCTAGACTGGCAGCCTTCACCCTTCTCTACCAGTCTACACATTATTTATTTATCCTTTGTTGACAGGGTTAATCCCACTAGGCTAGTGGCCTCTTTTTAGGGAACACCGAAGGAAGTAAATATACTGTTGTGGAAATTTGGCCAGGGCATCAGGGCATGTCTCCTTCTTTTTTGATAGGTGCCATGGGGATTTTTTACATCCACCTGAGCTATAACCAACCTAAGCAAATAAAACATCATTTTAACATGTCATCCACAATAGTAATGGCAACCACTGGAGCTCTGCATGATCAGCAGATCTTTGGACAAAAAAAAGGACAATGTAAATCCAGGAGATCTTTCTGTCTTAAGCAAGTTCATTTTTGCCTTCTTCTCTGGGCGCACAGCTTTAGTGCTTTTGTATATAGGTGTGTCACTGTTTCTTTCGAAGCACATACTAACCTGATATTATGTATGTACAGATACAACATTTCATGGAAAAGTACATTTGAGTGCACTGTTGTAATGGAAGGTTTGGTGTTAATTTAGTAGGACTTTGTTGCAATGCACTGGATTACTGCCTTGGTTTAATTTCTCCAAGTATTTTGGGTTCCTAACACCATGACTGGAATGGATTCCATTCCTAAGTCAAAGTATGATTAAAGTTCATGAAATTAGTATTGTTTTAATCTTTGATGTTAGCTAAAAGGGTTCTTTACAGCACCTACAATGTGTCTAGAATTGATGCTTTCTGCAATTCATATGGAGCTACATGCATCAGTAAAATATCTAAATACAACCATAATTTTTTTATGAGACCCATTGCTCCTACTCTTATTGGAACTGTCTGGGAATCATTTTTCCATATTGCCCTCATTTCTGCCAGCAAATCCTGGTATTTTATGACTTGTTAGTCTCTGTGCATAAGACATTATAATCACTGCGTGTAGTAATTTCAATGAACAATGCTACTTTTGTCCTCCTTTCATGGACTACTATATCCAGTTTTCTCACATCTATTTTTTGAGCTGCTGGTAATGGGTGCTCCCATGTAATATAAACTTCATCATTCTCTATAATACTTTGTGGATCATGTTTCCAGTAATTCTCAGCTACTTCAATATTGTAATGCTTGCACAATTCCCAATGCAATAGTCTTGCCACATTATTATGCCTTTCAGTATACAGCCCCTCTGCCATTAGTAATCACACTCAGCAACAAAATGCGTAACTGTTTCAAGTAATGTATTACAGAAAACACATTTGTCTATTTCTCCCACATGTTCAGTGAACTTTGTAAATCAACATGATGTAGTCCACAATCCTGGACCACCAATATTTACCTTTCATCTTTTGGTTTAAATTCACCTGTCCTTAACCATTCCTGTGTCATATCCTC
>NC_056746.1:1505811603-1505861603 GCF_019279795.1 Protopterus annectens | reverse complement strand
GTGCCACTGTCAAGCAGAGCCACAGAAGTGATCCCCGGGGTGAATTTCCTATCTCCCATCCAATCATCAACATTTTTCTTGAACAGTGCTAATGAGGAGCTTTGTTTGATATAGATAAGTAGTTTGTTCCAGAGTATGGGAAGTCTCTGGGACAGGAATCCATCCCTCCAGCATGTTCTGTTTATTGTGGTGACGAGGTTTATGTCCCTAGAGCGTGTAGCTCATAGGGATTGGGATTTCTTTAAGTGGAGCATGTCTAAAAGCTCTGGGTTTGACATAGCTTTGTGTGTTAGGCAGAGATCGCCTCTGAGTAGGCGATATGCAATGGAGTAAAGCTGCTGTTTTTTGAGACGGTCTGCATAGGGCATCTCTTTGAGGCTGGTAATCCTCTTTGTGAGGTATTTCTGTGGCCTTTCCAGCTGTTGTAGATGTCTTGTGAGGTACATACCAAAAGGGGCATTGTACTCTATAATGGGTCTAATGAGTGACGAGTAGAGGGGAACAATGACCTTTTTTTTCCTGGATGAGAAACCTTTTGTGATGAGGTGTGCCACATAGAAGGATTTCCTGACTACTGTGGCGATGTGATTATCAAAGGCGAGACTACTGTCCACCTGTTTCCCAAGGTCTCTTATCACACTTTCGGTGTTAAGTAGGCTACTACCTATGTGGTAGTTCATGGGTACTGAGTTTTTACCAAAAGGAATGACAATGCACTTTTTGGCATTGAGCTTGAGGCCATGGCTTTGACACCAGGCATCTGTCTCAGCAAGGCCCTTTTGTAGGATGTCCACATCTTTTGGAGTTTTGATTATGGCTCCTAGTTTGCAGTCATCTGCGAACGTTTTTAGCCAAAGACCTTCTGCGTTGGCCTGTACTTCAGAGAAGTAGATACCAAACAGGAGAGGACCCAGGACTGAACCCTGTGGTACTCCACTTGTCACTGGACTGAAGTTGGATTTGGAGTCTGCTACTTTCACAGTGTGGGTTCTGTCAGTGAGCCATTTGGCAACCCATCTTGTGACATAGGGATTTATACCTAGTTTAGTGAGTTTATCTATAATTCCAGAATGGGGGATGGTGTCAAAAGCCTTGGCGAGATCTAGATAGGCTGTGTGAACCACCTTACCCTCATCTATGGATTTGGTGACTGCTTCAAAGTAGTCTATCAGGTTTAGGAGACATGATCTGCCTTTTACAAACCCGAACTGGATGTCATTGTTTATAAGTTCCATGATGATATGCTCCATAGCCTTGCAGACCAGGCTCATTAGGCTAATGGGGCAGTAGTTTCCGGGGTCTGTGGTGGCTCCCCCTTTGTGGAGTGGGATAACTGTCACTGTGTGCCATTTGGTGGGCACATAGCCTGAGGTGATTGAACATGGTACTTAGGTGGGGTGCCAGTTCGTTCTGTAGTTCATGTAGAACACAGCCTGGGATGTCGTCAGGTACCATGGATGGTGTGCTCTTGGCTTTGGATACTGTGTTTTTTACCTGTGCAGCCGTGATTACAGGAACTTTGCATTCTTCTGGTATAGAGATGGGCCCTTTAGGGGATAACAGAGGGGTAAAGTTAGCACTGAACCTATCTGCCAGGATGTTGGCAATATCCGTTGGTTCTGTGTATTTCATGCCATTGTGCTGTAACTCAGAGCAGATCTGAGTGTTGCCATTGAGATTCTTGACATAGCTATAGAATGCTTTGTGATTGTCTTTAGAGTCAGTGGCGATTTTGTTTTCATAACTGGCTTTGGAGGATTTTATGAGGGATATCAGCTTCTTACTGAAACTGACCAGGGAGTTTCTCCAATCATGGGATTTTACTCTTTTTTGCAACAGTTTCTTTCTTCTGTTGTAGAGTTTGTTTATGGCAGGGGACCACCAGATTGGCTTCCTTTTTTTGGAGGATAGCATCTTGGTTCTGTTAGGGATTGCATGATCCATGCACTCATGTAAGTGCTTATAAAGTGCATTTGTGTAGGATTCAGCAGTCATACCTCTATTGTTCGTCAGCATGGGTGTCGTGAAGTTTGCCACTTCTGTCTTAAGAAGCGTGAAGTTGGCTTTGGAGAAATCTTTTACTGTGTTTTCCCTAATGGGGAGTGGGGGAGGGATGTGGATGCCTAGGGTGATTAGCTTATGGTCGGATCTGACCAACAAGGAATTGACCTCTAGTGTGGAGCACTGGTTGCCCATGTTGGTAATAACCAGGTCTAGGATATTGCTGCCCTGGTGGGGGTGTGGATAAGTTGATCCATGGCATTGGAATTTATGAATTCCAGAAAACGCTGAGCACAAGTTGGTACATGAGTAGTTTTCCCAGTTAATGGTAGGGTAGTTGAAATCGCCCATTATTAGGGTGTTAGGTTGTAGCCTAATATTTTCCAGTGTATTAAGAAATGAGGAGTGGGAATCCTGGGGCATGGTGGGGGATCTGTAGCAAGCTACAATTTGGATTGCGGTCTTGCCCATAGTTAGTTGCACTTGGATAATCTCGGATGCATTATGCTGAGCAACTAGCCTGGAGGTGTGGATATCCTTAACAAATATGGACATGCCTCCGCCTTTGGTGTTTCAGTCCAGGTTAGGTGGCCGAAAGGTGTGGTATGAATTATAGCCTGGTAATGCAGGGGTACTCTCTGGAGCCTTGAACTAGGTCTCTGTCACTGCACAGATGTTGATGTTCTCCATTTTAAGGAGTACCTCGAGAGAGTGCATTTTGAGGTTTAGACTTCTAACATTGAGTAGCAATACCCTCAGATTCTTCTTGCCTGTACCTGTTAGGGTGATGAATTTGTCATTTGAACCTTGCCTAAAAAAGGCACTATAGGGGTGGCTTGACCCTTAGACAGTATCCGGAATCCCAGGGGCGACAGGTGCAGGCCATCTCTGGCAAAGCATTGTGGCTTGTCGATCATGTCATCCCAGGCAGACAGATACTGGATCCCCTTAGAATAACACCAGAAGCTTAGCCAATTGTTGAAGTCATGAAAGATTAACAACTCAAAAGAGAGAATCACAAAGCAATGAATGACTACTAAACAGAACCACAAAACACTGAATACTTCTGTCATATAAAAAAGCTCTAGATCAGTAAACCACAGCTACAAAACTGAGATCAAGTGTCATCTTTGTAGTGGTACTGTGAGGGAAAGGGTTTTTAGTAAAGTAGTATATAGGGCTATGGTTAGAGGTAGGGGGAGGGTTATGGTTATGACTAGGATTAGCACACATGAGTAAGGTGGGCAGGAGGACTTCGTATGGGACTGGCAGCAGCAAGGTCTAGGGGGTTCCCACTTTAACGACTGATGTCTGATTTTGGAGCTGGTACATATAAATTTTGTAAAATAAGTCACACCCTTTATTAGATGACTTTCCTTGCATGAGTTAAGAATAAAAAAAGGGCATTATATTATTATAGGAGATGTAGTTTATATAAAAGAAAGCATAATTTAAGTTATGTATAACTAGATGAGTGGTTTACACATAAGCAATTATTTGCCTGGAAAGCTGGATTTCCTATGTTTTGTTACAAGGACACTTTCATTTCAGTTAGTGTGTGTGTGTACCTGGACTGTTAATTGGCTGCATAGTAATAACAGTATTAAAGTTTAATGTGTTGAGCTGTACTAACAGCTCTGTTTATGAGCCTTATGTGATATTTGAAAGATATAAGCAGAGATGTTATATCAAGTAATAAAAAATATTGTTTTAGGAGGTGACTGGAATTCATTTCAAAGTATTTAATAACTTTAATATATATCTGGAGCATTTCTCCCCGGGCCTCCGCTGAAAACAGGACCTGTGGAATCTAGTCGGACTTTCCCGGTCAACAAATGATAAATAAATAAATAAAAAATAGACAATGTGGTCAAGTCAAGCATAATAAGTTGCTAAAAATGTATGACAACAGGGAAAGGTAAATGAGCCATTTGAATGAAAATTTGTAGTTGGAATCAATACACTAATCAATGTTTAAAGTGAAACTTTTCTTCCTGACTGAATTCTTCTTGTTTCAGATTAACTGTATTCATAACAACTTTTTATAAAAAAATACACTATCTGTATTCTGATCATATAATGGTTATATGCCATTTTTTCTGATTGATTTAATAAATATATTTTGTATGAACTTTGCTTTCAAAACCTACATTTGTTCCTTATCAGTTTAACACCTTAAGGAGACTGTCAATAAAATACAGTGCAACATTTCTTCTCATGTAAATAAATGTGCTGCACTCAAGGCTGCTTTTTTGAGAAATTTCCATTCAAGTGCAGAATATGCATGTGAAACACAAATTACGAAAATTTCTGCATTTGAGAGATTAATCACCATTAATTATCAGAAATACTGTAATCAATTGAAGGTACATAAGTAAAAGAGTCATCATTTTGCAGCTTGATATTATATAATGCAGTATGCCTAAGTGAAGGAAGATACACTTATAAATACTGACAAAACGTGAACCTGTTGACACCTAAGTCACGAATTGAACCCAAGTAATTATATATTGTTTATTTATTTATATATTTATTTATTAAAATAATAAAGATGAAAATTCATTTAATCAAATTCCATCAAATTTCAAGATCAGTCAGCATACAATTAAATGTATTTCAGAATTACATCATTTGGACAGGAAGGGTGTTATTAATAACTGGCAATACAGTACTCACCATATATCAGCATTTCTTTATTTGAACTGATTTCCAATAAAATATTTCAATATTTCAGTTGCAAATTAAAAAAAATGACTAAACCTGGTCTAGATGTATTTCCAGTTGAATTTTACCAAAAATATGGATTTAATGGTTCAACATTTTAAATCATGTTAAAATTTGTTTCCATAAAAAATGTCTTCCATACTTTTAACTAATAAAAAGGTAAACTAGGAGACTCTATTTCATCTTATTGTTCCATCACTATTGTTTTATTATAGTAAAAGAATAAATTCAGCACAATATGTGTTTGTCCTTGGAAAAATGTGGTACAAGTTAAAAAATCACGGTAAACTACAATTTATTACTCTAGTATATATTCTAGTTCTAAGAAATCCTTTACTATGATGATATTCAGTACAAGTGTGATTTTTTTACTATAAATAATATAACTATATTTTGCTGCTACTGTTCTTCTATATTACAGCTTACCTTAAAGTTATATTCACATTATTATTAATTTGTACTATGCTACCTTTATAGTTATTGATATTAATCCAGCTTTAATAGTTTTCATTAGTATAAGAACAACAGTATGGCAAGGATGTCACCTTTCAGTTACCGTGTTTCTCTCAGTACTTAATCATTAGCAAAACAAACTATATGGATAAATTATGAATACTGATGCTTATCAGGTGCTTTCATATGCAGACGATGTAATTCTTTCCTAACCTAATTATAGCAGAGACGCGGATACTATTGCCAAAACATTCCATCAAATGCAATCCATTATAAGTTTAAGCTCTGCCCTTCCAAGTAACTCAGACTAAGGACAAATAGATGATATTTTAGTGTGTTTTTCCTCAAATTCATACTTTTCTCAGATTGTTGCAAATTTAAATTATAGGATCATAGGAGATTACTAGGCTATTGGCCCTGAGGGCTAAACATTTTCTGACTGATTAGTCAATTAAGAAAAAGGATATAAAAAGGGTGTGTTTATTGTTGTTAATTATTCCTTGAAGGCTTTGCAGCCTTTGTACCAGAATGCTATTAAACACACTTCTGCAGTTTGATGGCTTCCTTGGTGTTTTCCTGTGGATTTTCATTTGCGTGTTTTCCATTATGTCTTTGGCTGGAGCTGCTGCTTCTGTGGATACTATACAGACTGTAGCAAGTCTTGACGGCTTCATGTTGGCTGTTTATTGAGAGAAAGGAAGAGAAGTTGGCCAGCTTTGATCCTTGGTCATCGATTTGTCCTGTTACAGATGACAAAAGGTTTGAAGAGTTGAGAAAATTGATGATAAAAGAAGTAACTCTTTTCTATGATACTCGTCTTCTGGAAAAATATGTGAGTTTGTCTGTTACTCCAAGAGGTTGATAAGTTACCAGCATATGAGTTTGTAGAAGAAGAAATGGATTTATTTGAAGAGTGGAAGGGCATTGTGCTGCAATGTACACTTGGCTGGCTTAGAGTGTTAATCATGCGTAATGTTCTTGCACATTTAAAAGTGCAGCAGCAGATTGCTTCCCTTCAGGAACTGCTGCTAAGTGAGATTTCTCCTAATGTTTTTTCTGCCAGAATGAAGGAGATTAAAAATGATTTGTGTACTGTGGGGAATGAGGTGGTTGAGCGAAAAAAGAATAAGCTGAGCCGGGACATTAATGATTATAAAAATGGGTTAATTTTTTTCTTGGCAGCATAAGATCAGAAGTGGGCATTCCCAAGTTAAAGGAATGAATGGGAGACCACACTATACACGTGATTTGTCTGTTTCTTCTAATGAAACTGTGGCAAGTAAGAAAAGTGTGACCTTTGATGATGAAGAACCAGTTGAACAGATGGTAAGATGGAAGGATGGTGAACAACAACACCATAGCAACCTGGTTTTCAACAGAACAGACATACTACTTAAAACAAAGGGCATAATTGATGGAACTAATTTCCAGAGTGAGACTATACTTTCTACTTTTGTGAGTGAACAATGTGTTTTTGGACTTGATAATCATCTGACTTCTGCTTCTAGTGACTTGTTTATTGTCAATTTGAGTGATTTAAGTTTAACTCCTGATATGGTGAAGGTGTTACGAAGAGGAAGTAAATTTGTTCCTACCAAACTTCCCTCCAATGCTGATTTAATGTTTGAGTTAAAACATTTTTGTCGTAAGCTACATTTACGGGCATTTTTTGGTTTACAGAAAGAACAGATAGAATTTTCTGATATAGAGAATGCATCTGTTTTGGATGATTCTCTCTTGACTTTATCTATTTATGATTGTTGTTCTGATTTTGTTTTTTCTTCTTCTTTATGTGAAAGTGGTGATGGTGATGGGGAAGGTAGTGGTTTTTGTACTGGTTATAGGAAGTTATCTATGCCTTCTTTACCCAATCATAGTAATTTCATGCCTCCTAAGAAATATGCTGCACTGTCTAATTTTGAAGCTGTTTGGTGTAAAAAGTGTGAAATTGAGCTGTTGAAGTTTTTTTAAAACTGGATAAGCAGTTCAGTTTGAGTAAACAGGAATGGTCAGCATTAAAAATGTTAAAGGAATAAACTACTGGATATGTGCTCTTGGGTGGAAATTGGATAATTATGTCAGAAGCACCATCTTTAAAGATGATTTATGATTTGCTATCTGACAAGAATGAGTATGTTAAATCAACCCATAATCCTGTGGTACAGTTTAATGAGTTGTTGTTAGAAATTTTGGAGAGGGGGGAATGGTTGGGTTTTTTAACTTCTAAGGTTGTTAAAAAATTGTATATCCTTTTCCCAAAGGAACCAGGCTTCTATGTTTTGCCAAAAATCCATAAACATTTAACAAAACCTCCTGGAAGGCCCATTGTATCCTGTTGTGGCTCTTATCTTGAACATGTAGGGATCTGTTTTTGGATAGTCATCTGAAAAAATATTTATCCAAGACCTCCTCACATATAAAGAATATGAATGAGTTTTGTAGCTGAGTAAAATATTTACAATGATAAGAGAACTTTTATTGGGCCTCTGTAGATATAAAATCTTTGTATACCAACAGAAACATGAGGTGGGGTTTGGAAGAAGTTTGCAAAATGTTAGGTGAAGGGCCTCACACTTCTTTTTTGTTGAATTTGCTTGAATTTTTTTTTGTCATATAATTATTTTATGTTTGGAAATGAATTTTTTTGCAGAAACAAGGAACAGCTATGGGTGCAAATTTTGCCCTGCTTAAGCCATTATTTTCATGGCTTTTTTTGAGAATGTTTATTTGTACAAGTTGGATTTTTTTGTGAAGTCAGTGATTATGTATCAGCGTTATATTGATGATATAATTTTTATATGTCGAGGTGATGAGAAGGAGTTTGGGGAGTTTCTTAGGTCACATAATGAAAACCGTTTGGGTTTGAAATTTGCTGGTGTCACTGATAAGTTTGTCATTCAATTTTTGGACTTTGAGTTATATGTGAATGAAGATTGGAAAGTTCAGTATAAACCTTTCAGGAAAACGACAACAGTCAATAATTTTTTTATATGCCAGTAGTGCCCACCCTCCACATTTATTAAGTTCTCTTCCCTTTGGAGAATTTAAGAGGATTTTCAATCATACCTCTGACCATGTTTTTCTTGACAAAGAATTTTTGTCTGTGAAAGAAAGGTTATTAGATAGGGGTTATTCATTAACTACCATTGAGAAGGCTAGGAAAAAAGTTATGGGGGAACATGTTGGCCATGAAATTTTGAATAGATCTGAATGTTATGGAGGTGTTATAGATGAAGAAGCATCTCAAGAGGAGTGTTTATTTTTCATCACTAAATATTCCCCTTTTTCATCTATTTTAAAGAATGGGGTCGACAGTTTGTGGCCCATTGTATGTTTTGATGCTGAATTAGGACATGTATTTCCAAAAAAGATCACCTTTTCTTATGTTAGATTTGGGAACTTAAAAGAACTGCTCAGCTGGAAAAAGAAGAGGTCTTTGAATTCCCAGTTAGGGATGTTCAAATGTGGGAGGTGTAAGGTCTGTTCAAGGGTGAGGAATATTTCTGGCTCTTAAATTAATGGGAGAAAATTTGTGATTAATGACAAGTTTGACTGCAGGTCCTGTGGGGTGGTCTATATTTTGGGCTGTAGTTGTTCCCCTTGTAAATGGTACATTGGACAGACCAAACGTATGATCAAGGTCCGTATTTTAGAACATCTAGAGGACATTCATAATAGACATGTAGACAGCCCTGTAGCTGACCATTTTCATAAGGTGCATAATGGTAAGGATGACAGTTTATTTTTTTAGTGTGCTAGGCAAGCCGTATATGAACAATGGGGGAAACTTTCATCAGAAACTCTTACACTTAGAGAGTAGACTCATTTTAAATTATAAAACATTAGTGCCAGTAGGTTTAAATTTAGAAATTAATTTCAATGTTTGACTATGTTGCATTTGTATTTGTATTTGGTATGACCTTGGTGATGGCTCTTTTAAGGGCTAAATGTTTTCTGACTGATTAGTCAATTAATAAAAATGATATAAAAAGGGTGTGTTTAGTGTTGCTAATTGAAGGCTTTGTAGCTGAAGTACCAGAGTGCTATTAAACACACTTTTGCAGTTTATTGGCTTCATTTGTGTTTTTCTGTGAATTTTCATTTGCGTATTTCCCATTATTGGCCCTGAGGCCCTTATAAGCCTAGCCAAGAGTTTAGCCCATGTTTAGAGAAATCAGAACCCAATGCCCCTGTCCAGCAGGGACATGGGTGGAATCTCAGGGGTATATTTTCTGTTTCCCATCCAGTTATCCAGGTTGTGCTTAAAAGGGGGTAAAAAGGTACTCTGCTTGATGTGGAGAGGGAGTCTATTCCATAGATGGAGAGTCTCTGGGACACAAATCAGTCCTGCTAACAAGTCTTGTTGATGTCACAGACCAGGTTGAGGCCGCATATGTGGGTTACTCAAGTGGAGCTTGACTTGCTGATATGCAGCAGTCCCATTAAGGTGGGGTCTGTGATCACCTTGTATGCCAGACAGAGGTCACCTGTGAGGACTCTGTATGAAACTGAGCAGAGGGATAGGGCTTTCAGCTTATCTGTGTATGGTAGATGTTTGAGGCCCTGGATTCTCCTGGTCAGGAACCTCTGTGGTATTTCCAGCTGCTGCATATACTTTGCAAGGTACATGCAGAATGGGGCATTGCACTCAATAATGGGCCTTATAAGGGAAGAATACAGGGATGTTATGTCCTCCTTGTCCCTGGATGAGATACCCTTACTTATGAGGTGGATCATGTAGAAGGCTTTCCGTACAATGGAAGCAACATGGTGGTCAAAAATCAGGTTGCTATCAACCTGGGTGCCCAAATCCCTCACAACTGATTGCGTGCTTAGGACATTGTCATTAATGTGATAATGTGTGAGGACATCACTCTCCCCAAAGAGGATGATGATGCATTTTTGGGTATAAAGCTTGAGGCCATGTTTCTGGCACCAGTCATTTGTCTGAGTGAGACCCTCTTGGAGGGTGTCCCCATCACTAGGGGAATTGATGACACAGCTTGCAGTCATCTGCAAACTTGGTCAGCCATAGCCCACTGATTTTGGCCTGCACCTCAGAAAAGTATATCTCAAATAACAGAGGCACCAAAACTGAACCCTAGGGTATGCCGCTTGTTATAGGTTTACTGCCTGAGGTCTCTTCCCCTATTTTGACTATGTGGGTTCTATCAGTGAGCCAGTTTGCTACCCATCTGGTAACATATGGAATGGTGCCTAGTTGAGAGAGCTTATCTATTATGCCAGAGTGGGGAATAGTATTAAAAGCCTTGGCCAGGTCAATGTAGGCACTGTGCACCATCGCCTCCTCATCCATGGCTTTGGTGACTGTCTCAAAGAAGTCGACCAATTTTAGCAGACATGACCTCTCTTTGATGAAGCCAAACTGTGTAGGATCAAGTGTTTGGAGGTTGCCAATTGTTAATGAGGTCCATGGTAATCCATTCCATGGCCTTGCAGATCAGGCTAGTTAGGCTGATGGCTCTATAATTTCCCAGATCGGTGGATGCTCCACCTTTGTGTAAAGGGATGACAGTGGCTGTCCTCCACTCAGCTGGGATGAAGCCAGTACTCAGGCTTTGGTTGAATATGGTGCCTAATGGTGCTGCAAGTTCCTGCCTGAGTTCATGTAGGATGCAGCCTGGGATGTTATTGGATTCCATGGAGGCTATATTTTTTGCCTTTGAGAGAGCAGTGATGACCTGTTCCCTAGATATAAAGGGAAGGGGGAAGGTACTGCAGATGTCCTCATTTACTGATGGGGGGACAAAGGGTAAAGTTTTCACTGAATCTGTCAGCCAGCAAGTTTGCTATATCTACAACACTTGTATATGTGTTGCCCTTGACCACCAGTTCTGAACAGATCTGAGTGCTTCCTTTGAGATTGCGGAGATATGTGAAGAAGGCCTTATGATTGTCTCTAGTAGATGTGACCAATTTGGACTCAAAGTTTGCTTTGAAGGATTTCACTAGTGCTCTTATTTGCTTGTTTATTTATTTATTTTATTTTACATTTGTTGACCGGGCTAGTCCAGCTGGATACATGTCCTTTTTCAGTAGAGGCCCAGGGAGATAAGCTCCAAGACATGGTCAAAATACAATAGTACAAGTTCAAACAACACAGAAAAAAATTTCAATATACTAATAAAAATAGCAACTTACAAAAAGGAAATAAATATCATCAACAATGGTATTAAGTAATTAACTGTACAGAGTTTGTAACAGGATATATTATTGAGGACAAAAATCATAAAACAGTGAAATTTAAGGTATGGAGACATAAGTCAGGTTAGGTCATAGGTAAACAAAAGAAGTTAGGTGAGTATTAATGTAGCAAAGGAGTTACTTAAGAAGAGAAAGTAAAAAGAGGATATAAAAAAAGAAAAGGGGTAGATAAGAAAAATATGATAAGATGGAAAAAAAGTAGCAGAGGCTAGTAAGCACTGGATAGGTTAGTCAAATTAGTAGAGGTAGATGTCTAGTCTGGTTTGGAACAGGGGCATAGCCAGTGAGTTTTGAGGAGAAGTTTAAGTCGATTTTTAAAGAGAGATAATGAGGTGAGTGAGGAGAGGCCACAAGGGAGAAGAGTCCAGGATTTACCTACAGAATTAGAGAAAAGGGAATCCCCAGCTCTGTTGTTAGGTTTAGTGGTGTGGACTAGTATTTTTTGAGATGAGCATACTTCATATTTGTGTAGGGGGTGATTAGTGTAGATAAACTTGGAGTATTAGAAGGTTTATAAAGGATGTTGTGGGCAAGGGTGAGTTGGTGAAATCTAATCAGGTGTAGTTCTAACCATCCTAGCTGTTTTAGGTTTATGCAATGATGGGTTTGGAATGGGTTGCCTGTAGCAAATCGTGCTATGTTATTATAAGCCATTTCCAATTTGTTGATGTTATTTTTGGAGAGATTAGTAAAAATGGGAGAGGCATAAAGGAGTGTAGAGATCAAATGTGTGTGGGCAATAGTAGTTTTAGCAGTGGGGGAAAGGAAGGGTTTTTTCCTATAGAGGGTACCAATATTTTTATTAACAGTCTTTATGGTATTATTGATGTGGATGTCAAAGCTCAGATTTTTGTTGATGGTGACACCGAGTAGTTTGGTGGTAGAGTCAGGAGATATAATAGTATCATTGGTAGATGTCACTGAGAATTGGAGAGGGGAGGACTTATGAGTAGGCGTGAAGAGGAGGAGTTTGTTTTTTTTAGGGTTCAAGAGGAGGCAATGCTGAGAGAACCATTGTTCAACTATGTTGAATACTTTTTGGGTGAAAGCATGAAGGTCATGGGATGATGTAGCTGAACATAATAGTGTTGAGCCATCAGCATATTGTATGCAGGTGGCTTGTGGGATAGCTAGATGAAGGTCATTAATAAATATAGAGAAGAAAAGAGGTCCAAGTATGGACCCCTGAGGGACTCCTAAGGTAACAGGTAGAAGGGTGGATAAAGTGTTTTGCCAAAGTACTGCTTGCTGTCAGTTGTCAAGGTAGGATTGGAACTATTTTATGGAAAGTGGGTCTAATGACAGAGATTTCAGGATGTTTAAGAGAATTTGGTGGTTTACCATGCTGAATGCTTTGGACGGGTTGATGAATAGAGCAGAAGAAAGGTTATTCAGGTTTTGGTGCCTGTTAATATAGTCAGTGAAAGACAAGAGGGCAGTGGTAGTGCTGTGCGAGGGTCTGAAACCATGTCGACAGTTGGAAAGTAAGTTATTTTCAATTAGATGATGGAGTAGTTGCTTATGTATACACTTCTCCATAATTTTAGCTAGGGGAGAAAGTAGGGCAATGGGGCATTAGTTTGATATTTCTGTGGAATGTCCTCCTTTATGTAGGGGGATTATATGGGAGACTTTCCATAAGGTGGGGATGCAACCTTCAGTAATTGATCTATTGATCAATATGGTAATAGGATAGGCTATGGCCTTAGATGATATCTGTAGATATTCAGAAGGCAGTAGGTCTGCAGAAGGAGAGCATGGTTTCAGTTTATTCAAAAGGGTTTGAATAAATGAGGTTGTAACAGATTTGAAATGTAAAGGGGGGGTTGAGGAGTATGAGGGTATTGTGAAGGTATTAGGGGATAGTTGACTGGCTAGTAATTGGATAGTATCTGTAAAAAAGGTATTGAAGGTATTAGCTGTATGGATTGGATTATTCAGGTCTGTATTTTGAGGGTTTGGTGTAGTAGATTGACCTGGGTGGAGTAATTGCTTGATGCTGGCCCAGAATTTATGTGGGTTGTTGATATTGTAAGTAGTAGTTTTGTTTTCACAGAGTATGGCCTTTTTAGTGTCATTTCTTAGCTGTCTAAATGTTAGTTGGTCAGTGGTGTTTTGTGTCATTCTCCATTTGTCCCAGTATTTATTTCTGATGTGAATTTTGTGTTTGGTTTCACTGGAAAGCCATGGGGCAGGCTTGGCCTTAATTCTTATAGATCTGGTTGGAGCATGGTGATTAAGAATGGCAAGGAAGGTAGAATTAAAGAAGTTAATGGATTCATCTAAAGGAAGATGTTTTAAGGGAGCCCAGTTGCAAGCTCTAAGTTCAATTTTGAATAGATCAGGGTTAAATTTCTTTTTGCCTCTAATATGTCTGGTAGAGGTTGGGGTAGGGGTGTTGGCTTTATGTCTAATGATATATGTGAGTGAGTGGTCACTGATGTCATCAGGGAGGGTTCCAGAGTCAAAGTAGTGAGTATGATTGTTAGTGAGAATCCAGTCTAGTGTGTTAGCTTTCTTGTTAGATTTATTTATATTGGTGGGGGAAGTAATGTTCTGGGAGAAACCATATAGGTTTATGTGAGTGGTAGAGAGGCTACTACAATAGGTATTCCAGTCTAAATTCATATCGCCTAGGATAATGGTTTCTTGAGGTAGGTGTTGGGATAGCCAGCAGAGGATATTTTCCAAGGTGGCTATGTTATTTCCAGGGGGCAGATACATACAGATAATATAGATTGATTTAGCATTGTTAAGTTCAAGTTTAGCAATGAGAATTTCTGTTTTGGAGTCCAGAGGTATGTTACAGTTGTAAGTGGTTAATTGAAAGCCTGATTTAAATAGAATAGCCACACCACCACCTTTCTTAGCTACTCTGTCAAGCCTTAGGATATTATATCCAGGTGGGATAATGTCATTATCTTTGATGGCAGATTTTAGCCATGTTTCAGTTAGGCAAATAATGTCAAAGGCGTACATTTTTAGGAGAGCATGGAGTTGAGTTATTTTATTGTTAATGCTACATATGTTAAGATGAGCCAGTTGGAGTTGAGTTATTTTATTGTTAATGCTACGTATGCTATGATGAGCCAGTAGGAGTGAGTTAGAAGGTCTTGCAAGGGGAGAATTGATAGACTGATTAAGGTAATGAAGAATGATAGGGGTTGCAGTTGGACCTGGGTTAGGATGAATATCACCATCCTTTACTGTGAGAAGTTGTAGATGGCTTGGGATAGGGAGTTTGCTGTAGAGAAATAACAGTCTTTTAAAATATTGTGAATTATATTTAATGTGTAGTGTTCTATGATACTTTGATAGTAGGTAGCTAGGTGAGTATGTTATGTTTGCATGGTTATATAGGTGTGGTATGGATTGGGAGTTGGTTTGTTGTTTGGGGTAGTTCATTTGGGGATATAATAGGTGCTCATATGAGGAGAGAAAATATGTAAAGGTTAGTAATGGTAGCAGTAAAAGAATAAAGCAGAGTCGAATTTAAAAAGGGATAGTTGAATAGGCCATCAGGCTAAGGAGACATTGCTTCCAATTGGGCACCTGCTCCTTCTTGGTCTTATACAGTATTTTTTCCTTTTATTATAGAGTTTATTTATTGCAGCTGTCCACCAGACAGGTTTACTCTTCCTTGTGGAGGATGACTTAGTCCTGTCAGGTATTCCTGATTCCATGCATTGATATAAATGCTAGTATAGTGCTTTGATATAGTTTTGGATATTGGTGCCAGTTCCTAAAAATGGGGAGGGGGCTGTGAAGCTGTTTATACCATCCCTCAGGAGGCTGTAATCAGCTTTGGAGAAGTATTAATGTCTGATCCTAGCTGGAAAGGGGTTGGGGGAGATGGTGACTTTGAAAGTGACTGCTTTGTGGTCGGATCTTACCATGGTGGATGATACTATAGGGATGCTGCAGTGGTTATTCATGCTGGTTAATACCAAGTCCAAGATATTATCACCTCTTGTGGGGGTATGGACTAGCTGTTCCAAGGCATTTGCATTGACAAAATCAAGGAATCTCTTGGCATTTGTGTTCTGGCATGAGTAGTTCTTCCAATCTATGTTTGGGGAGTTAAAGTCACCCAGAATCAGGGTAAAGGGTTGAATCTTGTTAGATTCGAAAAGGTCCAAATAGGTGGATTGGGCATCTTGAGATTTGGGGGTGGGTAGCTAGCTATGATTTGAATAGTGGTCTTGTCAATGGTTAACTGCACCTGTAGTGTCTCCTGTGCGTCATACTGTTTGACCAGCCTGGAGGTGTTATGATACTTTTAGGAAACTAATGCAGCAATAATTAATTGATTATTTATCCAAATGCATATCTGTGTTATGGGCTATTAAAAATAATCAATCCCCCAGATTTAATAAACTCCATGTAGGAATAGTGTAAGTCCTACATGGAGTGTACAGAGGCAGTGTCTGCAGCTTCCCCTCGGCAGTGTGCCTTGCATATTAATGAAGGCGCACTGCTGAGAGAGAGAGACATGTAACCCAGTTACAGAATCAGTTTAGGGGATGTGTTACAGTGTCCACAGATGAGTAACACACCCCTGCACTGTGAAAGTTCCAGATGGCACTTAAATACTAAAGTGAAAGACGTTGAAATAATTTTTTTTTGTGTGTGTGTGCATTTGCGTGGCATGGCACAGCAGCACTTAGCAATGCTTAGCAACAGAGATGTGCCAGACATATAAAAATAGAAACTGGATGCATTTAATTATTTAGGAATGGTCAAGTTTAAGGATACCTAAGCAGGTTTGTGCAGAGCACCGCAGTGCTCAGCAGTGCTTAAATGTAACCAAAAGCTATATAGAAATGTGCAACTGCAATCACCATTCCTCAATAGCTGAATGGTTAGAGTCATGGCCTTATGTGCAGTAGGTGCACAGTTTGAATACAGGTCATTCAGCTTTTACATGCAATAGGGAAAGAGTAATAAAAATATTTTTTGTTATTATGTACACATTGACATTTGTTAACCGGGTTAGTCCAGCTAGACCAGAAGCCCATGTGCAGTGGAGACCCAAAGATAAAAGCCACAGTTACACACAAGTGTCCAATACATTAAACTAACACTCCAAGATAACATAGTCAAATGCATAAGGTTAGGATATATAAAATTAAAATATATAGACATAGTAATAAAGTATCATTAATTAACAATTACTTTCAATATTTTTGTGTTTATTTAAAAAAATAATCTGGTTTGGCCATAGGTAAGCTCTGCTAAGTATTGCTAAGCCAAGCCAAGCCAAGCAATGCTTAAACAGGACCCGTTTTATCAGTACTTAGCGATGCACAGCTCCACTTAGCTGGTTTGGGCACTGCTAAGCAAACCTATGTAAGCAGTCCTCAGCTCAGCTAAGCTGGTTTGCACACCACTAAACATTGCTAAGCATTGCCATTTTAAGCACTGCTCAGCTAAGCTTAGCAAGTTTGCATGGTACTAAGCTTAGCTTAGCATTTTTGAAAATGGCCCAGTGGCGATAAAGAACAGAAAAACAGCCTTATTTAAGCTGAACAGGCAGGAACACAGCCAGAACCTGTTGGAGTTTGATTCATGCAGGAGCTATGGCTGTAGTTGGAGAGGGTGCACACTTCCGGGTGCAGCGGTGGGGCATGTTGGAGTCCAGGGTCATGGTTGGGCTCCTCATAAAAGACCATGACAACTGGCTGCTGTAGGGCCAATACCAGGGGACCGAATACAAATCTGAGGCCTAGGATCAGCTGGCACGTGACCTCATCACTACAACTGGCATCCCCCTCACTGGTGAGCATGCACGTCACTACTACAATGACCTGAAGCATAGGAAGGGGGATCTCTTGGCCCAGTAGATCCAGGATGCTTGGGACAACAATGCCCACAAGTTTGTAAGTATGGGAAGCATTGATGTACCAAAGTCTAATATGTATATCTGATAGATAATGGTGTGTTTCTCTCCCCACAGCTGCAGAGGAAAGAGCTCACAACCTGAAGGCCCATGCAGGGTGCCTGTCTAGGTTGCGTCAAGAGTGTGGTGAGTACAGATATATCCTGCAATATATATTAATATAATTAAGAAACAGTACAGCAGTAACTGCCAGTAGGTATATTTTGTTTTGAGTGTATTGTAATGAATGTGTTCATAGACATGGACTGATATAAGTTGAGTAATGCCAGGTACAGTTCAATATACATGAAAGCATGAAACCTGATAATGTTAAGAAAAGTAATTTACTACTGCATTAATAATGTTAAGGAATAACAAGTGTATACTGCATTAATAAAGATGTTCTGGTAATAAAGTTTAACTGGATTCATAATGTGAAGGGAATAAATCATCTGCAATCATAAATTTCAGGAAGTAATGCACACCTGCAGTCAGAATTGTTAAGGAAATAAAGTTAGTAATGCATACAGTGTGGAATAACAAGCTGTCAGTCAATGCCTGCATGACATACTTAGATTAGCTTGTATTACTAGGAAGGGTGGTGGGGTAGCTGTACTCTAGAAATACACTAGATTTTACTACAGTCTCTCTACAATCACACTAGTTTAATAATGCAGAAGTTCATATTACCAAACAACAGGTTAACAATAACAAATGCATAACCATTGTCTGTGTTTACATTCCCTCAGGTAATAATACAAACACCCTAGAGGACATCCTCCACTGATTATCCAGTACCTACCCCCAAGAAACTATGGTGCTTGGTGTTAGAGTGCATTTAACAGTGAATATAAGGTTGAAAGTACAAATATGCAACATAAGTAAGGTATAAAATAAAGCTTGCTTAAATGTAAAAATAGAGTTTAGCAATATGTGATTAGCATCCATACTAAATGACTGTGGCTTGGAAAATAAGGAATTTGCTTAATGAACATGTTTTCCTACAGAATCAGTATGTATTTCACACTGTCAGCAAAAAAGCTGACCTCTTACAGACTTAAAAACAGAATGTATGCATTTCACATTGTCAGTAAGAGCAAAAATGTGAAAAACAGGATGTATGCAGCTTCTTTAAAGAATGGACAGCAGGACATGTTTCTATCATATGACACTGTTAACCAAGGAAGTTTGAATGATCAAGTCAGCATTTGTATGTGTTTTTCCACAAGGTGTTTCCTTAAAAGACAATATGAGCATTACAGGATGAAAACATGTTTTTCTGCAAACACCAGCAAACAGATGTTCTCATAACATTGTTACAGATATTTCTTGTATTGTATCTCTCATATCATCCATACAGTTTGAGAAGTAAAGTAGCACAGTATAACTAAAGCTGCAACAGTAGTATGTGTGGTTTGTTTATAAAAAGTTATTGGTTACTGCTCAGAGTTTGGTGCTGCAAGTTTCTGTGGGCAACAGACTGTAAATGCAATTATAACTAGACTTTGAAGACTTCAGATCCATCACCGTAAGCAGCACCATATTAATTAATTTTTCACTTGGAGATTTTAACATTGATTAGAACACCTGTTCCTTGGAATCTCCTACAACCCATGTCAACCTACATGGTTTTATGCAGCTCATATTCTCCCCTACCAGGATAGGCAAACCCAATAACAAAGACAGTATCTTGGATTGGATACTTATCAACAGCCACCCCTATATGTATAAGTCAGGGACCCTCCCAGATGACCTAAGTGACCACTTACTTACATATACTATCAAGCACAAGGTGGACAACCCCCACTAGACCCCCTTTAAAACCATCAGAAATAATAAGAACTTCAACTCCACCAATTTTCAAAATGAACTTAAAGCACCTTTCACTGGACGATGCAGTAGCATACTTTAATTCCATATTCCTTACTATTCTTGATTCTCACACTCCTGCTCGCTCCATTAGAACCAAAACAAAAACTGCCCCGTGGCTCTCAAAAGAGATCAAATCTAAAATCATAGCTAGAAATAAGACATGTGACAAATGGCGTACTACAAAAGACCCACTAGATCAACTTGGATACTGACAGCTAAGGAATCACACAAAAAATCTATTATACTAGACAAAAAAAACTTCTGGTAACATCTTCAACAAAAACATCACAACAAACCTCAAAGTTTTGGGCAGAAATAAACAAACTTCTTCACTCAGGACAGTCCTCCACTCCTACCCCATCAGCTTCCAACTATAAATCCCCAGAGGATATTGCAAATACCTTCAATAGTTTCTTCACAGATACTATCCAGTCCCTAGCCAGCCAAATGGCACCCAGCTGCTCCAACCCAAATTCTGCCACAGCCAATACCCCACTCTCCTGTAGCTTTCAGCCTGTTTCTACATCACTTATCAGATCTCTAATTAAGAAATTAAAACCAGCTACTCTAGCAGCTGATCTCCTCCCACCAGAGTATCTGCAAAAAGCAGCAGATGCCATAGCATACCCCATCTCCATCATCATCAACCGAACCTTATCTGAAGCCACCATCCCCTCCATTTGGAAAATATCTCATGTAATACCACTCTATAAAGGAGGCAATTCCTTCAAACTATCAAACTTTAGACCCATAGCTATTCTGTCACCATTGGCTAAAATTATGGAGACGTGTCCATAAACAACTTATGCATTATCTTACCCAGAATAAGCTGTTGGCTAACTCTCAGCACAGTTTTAGGCCACATCACAGTACCACCTTAGCCTTCCTGTCCTTCTCTAACACCATAAACACTAACTTAAATAATAGCAAGCTTTCCTCAGCCCTCTTTTTAGATCTCTCCTAGGCCTTCAATATGGTCAACCACCAAATAATCATGCACACCCATAAGGCATTCTCACTAAATAGCCATGCGCTTCAATGGTTCCAATCTTACCTGTGTGGTAGACAACAAGCTGTCCTATGGGAGGACAAACTATCAACCCATCTACCCATTACCCTAGGTGTCCCCCAGGGCTCTATACTAGGATCACTTTTTTCTCTCTCTTTATTAATGACCTTCCCACTGTCATCCCAAATGCTACCTGTATCCATTATGCTGATGACTCCACCTTGATTTGTTCAGCCACCTCCTCGACAGATCTAATGACATTAACCCAGAATACTTTCAATATAGTTGAAAACTGGCTCTCTAACCATCAGCTGATATTAAACCCTAACAAAACAAAGTTGCTTCTTTTCTCCCCCCTCTTGTAAGTCTTCCTCACTACTCTTTACCATAAAATCTAATAATGGTACCATTACCTCGCCAGATGTGCAAACCAAACTCTTAGGAGTCACAATAGACAATGCCCTCAAATTTGATATCCA
Organism: Protopterus annectens; assembly: GCF_019279795.1. Lineage (NCBI taxonomy): Eukaryota > Metazoa > Chordata > Ceratodontiformes > Protopteridae > Protopterus > Protopterus annectens. The sequence continues at coordinate 1,505,840,962 of NC_056746.1, read as the reverse complement.
TGTCAATCAAACTATCAAAACCATTAACAAAAACCTTGGCTCCCTCTATAAGATCAAACCTTTCCTTACTCCATTTGCTAGAACTGCTATTGTTCATTCCCATCTACTCTCCACTCTTCTCTATGACTCCCCTCTACTCACTAATTTGAACAAATCCACTTGTAGCACTCCAGCTGTTATAACCATATTTCTAGATTTACAACAGGCACAGCCTATAGGACCCACCACTGTCACAACCTAAATCTTCTGGGGTGGCTAGAATGGCCTAGCCTACTTCAGTACAACCAGCTTATAATTACCCATAAAGTTCTCAACCACCCTAATAATATACCTGCACTTAAAAATATCATCAACCCTTGTAGCAACCTGAGGTCACTTCACTCTTCTAATAAACCACTGGTTCAAACATCCAAAATCAACAACTCTGCTGGGGACTCTCTGTCTGTTAACTCTGTTGGCAAAACTTGGAACTCTCCTCCTGCTGATCTTACTCTTGAACCCTCTCTTATTCAGTTCAAAAAAAGCCTCAAGCTATACTTTAAAACTCACTGGCTATGTCCTTGTTCAAAACCTGACTAGATCCTCCTCTATAGTCTGTAATCATGTTACATTGCTTAGTCATTTTGTCAACACTGTTTTAAAACTGTATGATTATATTACATGCTTGCTCAACTGGAGCCTGTAAACTGTGCGTAACCTGTAATTTTGTGATTTTTACTGTATGTTCTACCTTGGAGCTTTTCTCCCTGGGCCTCCACTGAAAATGGGCATGCATCCAGTCAAACTATCCTGGTCAACAAATATTAAAAAGACTTTTAACTGTTTCATGTCACCCTCAATAAGGATTTCTTGTGCTAAATTTTGTGTGTATTTTGGGCTGTTAGTCATGAAATTGTGTATTACAAGTGCTGTGAAATAAACATGGGTATAATACCATGAAGTATCTGAAGGGTGGCTGATAAAGAACTGTTTTGCTAAAGTGTAGATGTGAAGCTGTACTACAAGATATACTGCATTATGATATTTATTCTGCACTATAACATCCAAACCTTAAATAGTAATGTGTAAGGTAGTGTAGTGTGGTTCCCTTAGGGTTGTCTTGTGTTGACCTTTGCATTTCAACTATATGCATTCCTGAAAGTAGTTATGCTGATGCAGGTAAGTATGAACTGTAATAGCTGTAGACTGCAAATATAACATCTGCAGCTGTAAATGGGATAGCTAGCCAACCCAGCACCCCGATATGGTCTGTACACATCACACATATTCCCATCCACTAGGGGTTAAATGTGTGCACCTGCATTCCAAGTAGTAATACACAGTTCATCTACCATCTCTGTCATGCATGCATCTTATATATATCTGTTCAAGTGTCACTGCAGTCTTGTGTGACACTCTACTAACATTACCATGTCAGAATTTGTCACCAGGTGAGTTCTAGGCACAGATCAGTCATTCAACACAAAGCAGTGGCTCAGTAGCTTAGTTTGGTAAATAATATATATGTTGTTCAGTTTTTTCCACACACAGGCTGGGGTTCGAAAACAGACAAGCACTACTGAATATGTATAGAAACAGTTTTGTATTGTTAACAGATGTTTTCCTGACAGGAACTACAGGTAAATAAATTGTCTGTCCTAGCTGTTCCAATGGTATACTGATTTGCGGCTCCAGATGTACTAGTGTGTAAACAGCATTGCTCAGCAAGGTGAGAAGACTGCATTAAATTAAACGTCCACAAGGACACTACTATTCCAAGTTAATAAGACTAATAAAATGGTTTATTGTTGTTACAGCTGTATGCCTGGTGTGTCTGTGAATGTCTGCTTATAATCTAACCCCATGCCTGGCAAGGACAGCAGGATACGTGTAAACTGTCTGTACTATGCATGATAGATGTTTCTCAAATGTCACACTGTCATGAATAGTGATCACTGTTGCCAAAACCCTTGAACACAGATTTAACATCCAGTTGAAGTATGTTAGTAGCAAATTCACACAACATCAGTACACAGTACACCTTGGTAGTCATATATGTTCCCCTGACATGTAAAAGTCCCCTACCTACCCCACCTCATCTGGCCATGGCACTGGGTCCCAGCACATCTAGGACCCAACCTGGAGCTGCCCCCTCTGCTGGTCCTGCACCACCCACAGGTTGAACTGCCTCCCAGGGCATGGGTGTGGAGAGGGAGTGGTCACCCGACAACAGATCCCAGGGATGGGGCACAGGATTGTCCAGCATGACATGGACAATCAACTGCTCCAGATTGAGGGCAGACTGGTGCACCTGGAGGAGCAAGACGACCATGGTGCCCAGCCCTCAGCACAGCCACCTTTGGGGCTGTGAATGAGCAGTAGTGACTGCCAATGGGTGGGGACCTCAGTCCCACTGCTACTGTCTTGGGCACTTGGTCCTCAGATTCGACAACACCCTGCACGTCCAAGGTATGTACCATGCTCATGTGTCATGCAACACCCCTGTCTGCTGTCTTGTCTCTTTGCAAATGCTACCTCTCCTACCCAACCTACCTACCCACATGTACCTATATCCCTTCTCCAACATCCCACTCTCTCCTTAAAAAAAAGGGGCATCTGTCCCACAAACAAAATATCACCCTATACATAGCTCTCCATTCCCCCCACACCTTCACTGCCATCAATCATCACAGCAATGAATCAACAAAGTTATGTCACCCACACCCCTCCCTCTGGGATGTGAGGCGCCAAATTCCAAATTGTCCATAACATACACAGCTGTTGCTGTACAAGTAATGGAGAGCTATGGTCTGTTCCTACACCTGTCCTGTACATCCCTACCTGCCTTTCATATTGTTTTTCTCCATGCTTGCCCCTATTGCACCACTTTCCTATCACCCCTTTTTTCTTTTCTTTTTTTGGAAATAGCATGGGTTTAAGTGGGGCTAAGCATCACTTGGCATTGCAGCACATTACACAACCCCTTAAAGCTGCTTAAAACTGCTTTAATCACCTTCTATCTGTCTGACACTGTTCTGCACATCAGGAAAATTGTCACCCTGGCAAGTCTCAAATGCAGGACCCTGCCAACTATGGCATAGTGCATTAGTCCACTAGGCTACTCAGCTTTGAAGACTAAGTGGTGTTTCCATAAACATATCCTGTTTATCAGTGATGCACAACTGAAAAATATTCATCCCCTGCCAAGTTTCACATGCAGGACCCTGTCAACTCCAACACAGTGCATTAGCACACTAAGCCACTCAGCTTTGAAAGCTAACAGGTGTTTCCATAAACATATCCTTCTTGCCAGTGACACACTTCTTGTACATATAGTGGGACAAATGACAACGTACTTGGGACTGTGATACAGATACAAAACCAGTATACAGACAAATAAATTTTGATGGATGTACATGAGGCCTAGGATATCAGGTAGAGATGACAACTCTAAACTGTTGCAGAATGTCTACAGTTGTGCCACCTATATTTGGCACACTTGTCACACAACCTATGCTGTGTGCTGATGCATTGGCAAGTCAGTACATATTGACATTATAAAAATCATGACAGACAGTTCAGTGTCACAAGTCATACACATCCAATCACACATGTTCATGCCAGTCCTGTGTAACAGACTGTGTGCATGGACATATGTCTTGCAAATACACCTGCTAATGTATTGACTCTGTAGTGCAATCTGTTACATTCCTAGCATGCTTAACGTTTTTCCACTCACACTCCTGGCTTCCATTCCAGTATGTTGCATGTCAAGTACATGGCTGTTGGAACAATTACATGACTGACCTGTGCAATTTTAGGCCGAAATGGTTACTGCTACTGCAGTCACTGCCACCCATATTAGCACCTCAAAGCCTCTCTGGATGGCACTATTACATAATATATGTACCAGAGGCACATGCCTCCCCTGGACTGTTATGGGTACCCTACCCTGGCTATGCTGTGACAACAGAGCTGACACTGCTCCCTCACTCACATATACAACTTGGTGTCCCACAATGTGTTCACAATCCCCAGTATGGCTCCTGGGCAGAATGCAGCAGCTGCAGCCTGCAACATATGCATCAGTATATTCAGCTACCTGTTACAGACCTACCAACCCCCCCAAACCCCTGAACAGGGAATCCACACAGCACCCATACATAAAGGGGTGGGGGCAAAGTGGTCGAGTGACAGAGACATGGGTCATAGTCTTCCTCCTACAAACATACACAGCTGACAGACCAGCAGCTATTGCGGCAGCATGCATATTCTGATGCAAATGACAAATGACACTCACATCTGTGTCCTTACTGACCTAAGCCCACATTGTTAAACAGTAATCTGCCACATAATCAGAAAATCTGTTCACAATGGTCAAACATAGCATGCTAAACTGTGGACATATCAAATAAATCCAAACCATGGAAAGTATTTCAACCTACCCTCTGTGATGCTGTAGTCCGCACACCTCAATAATGTCCTTCTGACAGGCCAGGAAAAGGTCAAGGCCTACATGAAGGCATCAAATACAGCAGATGTGTTGCCATGACTTTGGCTAATGAAAATGCAACCCAGCTGTTCTGAATGCAGTTAGCAAGTCTGAGCCACAGATAGGTGCACAGACAATCACCTGTTCATGACCATTACCTGCAAAAGGCAAGCTGTTGCCTATGGTACACAGGTCTGTGACTTTCTCTATGATGACAGATTCTACTATCCTAGCATTCTACCACAGTATTTCTGCACATAAAGGAATACAGCACTATACCAGATATGTAATAGTATTCCCCATGTAATTGGTCGCAGTTGGGGAATGCAGGCATGGGAAAAAGTGATTACCACAGTACATGTCTGTGGTAAATTTCTTGGAGTTGCATGTTGCTGTTAGTCAGCTGTCCAGCAGCTACAGGCTTCCCTTTTGGCTCAGTCTGCTGTGACATAGTTCACAGCTTGGGTCCTGAGACAACCCAGCAATGGACAGCTCATGTACGAATGTGACTGGATTGTGTTTTAGACAATAGTGACAGTCAGTAGTGGTGGATACAGCTGCCATATCACATGATGTACTGTCAGTCTGCTCCTTTCACGCTGTGAATGTCACAAACGTATAGTTCAAACATTGTCTAGGTGTCCCTGAATGTTCCTGCCATACTCTGGCTAGGTCACTGTGTACTCAACACCTGTATATCATTTCCTGAGAGCTATGGCTAGCATACCTGTTGACCCCCTACAGCAGGACAGCAGGTTATAGCCAGTGGTAGTGGGGGAACACAGGCTCACCCTCAGCAACTGAGTGTACATACTGAGCATGCAATGTGAGGGAATGAATACAGTAACAGATATTAAAGTACCATAACTGTTTTCTGAGGTGTCTGGCCTGTGACAGCCAGATTCCCCAGTCTGGAAACAAACATTACATATTGTCCAACTGATTTCCAAACATCCACATTTGTCTGGAGAGGGTGCACATATATCAGGCACATGTACACATTCTGCAAACATCTGTGTACTCTGGATGTTGGACATCCCCAAGGAGGATACCCTACAACACATTTGCAGTGCTGTCTGTAATTGTGTCACACAGATGTTGCTGGACTGTCCCCATACACCTGTGGTACCACTCACCTATCTGTCGGATAGTGGATGTATGACATGGTACTGGTATGTCACATAGGGGACACACCACAGTAGATGGCAGTGATGGGATTGGACATTTAACAACACAATCTGTCACATTACACAGGGCGAGGATCATTCAAGTTACTAGGCTACTGGCCCTGAGGCCCTTACAAGACTAGCCATTACTTTATCCTCAACAGAATCATCAATCAGCACCTGTTGCCCCTGTCATTGATGGACACAGGTGGGGTTCCTGGAACAGACTTGTGGTATCCCATCCACTCATCATGGTTACACTTGATGAGGGTCTTCATGGTACTGTGTTTGACATGTATGGAAAGTAATCCAATGGTGGGATTAACAGGCCCTCAAAATGGCATAACCATATACACAAGGCAGCTGCACTGCTAAAGGGGATATTCTTCACACACACAGTTGCCAGTTCTGAAATTAGAACCCCTACCTATCTAGTTCTATGCACAGGTGTACTATATACTTTTCACATGTGTCATGAAGCTTATAGAACTGGAGAGTGTCTAACTGTGCATCTAAGGTGGATCCAAAAACACAGAGCCAACAGCAAATAGCAAATAGCAAAGCAAAAACCAAAGCGTCAGTGAGAAAAAACACTTTAATAGCGAGCAAAGCTTTCAGAAATAATCCTTTGTCAATACTAAAATGCATGAGTACATTCTCCATATATATAGGTCCCAGAATAGTCATATGACCGACATATTATGGACTGTGGGAACGAACATACATTTAAGTTTAGGGCTATAGATTGCGTCCAACCTTCTGTTAGGGGTGGAGATATAAACAATGCCCTTGAAACTTAAGAATATGGATGGATTTTGAGATTGGCCAGTGACTCTCCACCTGGTCTTAATAGTATGGTTAGTATTAAACCTATACTGATTAAGCTTAGTAGAACTAAGTTGTGATACAGTCCATGTATCTTGCCTTACACCTATTGTATGTATTGTTTTTAGTTTTTGTGTATATATATTGAATGTGTATTTTAACTTTAAAAATGTTTTTATTATTCACCATTCTTTTTTTGTTACATCTTTGCTTGTCATGTTTTGAATACAAGTCATGTGAATTTGGCTGTCGGTCATATGACTATTCTGGGACCTATATATATGGAGAATGTACTCATGCATTTTAGTATTGACAAAGGATTATTTCCGAAAGCTTTGCTCGCCATCTAAGGTGGATGACAGCTTTAGGCCCTGTAAAGTAATCCAATGGGGGGATTAGTAGGCCGTCAAAATGGCATAACCATCACAAATACACACAAAACAGCCACACGGCTTGAGGGGATATTCTTCACACACACAGTTGCCAGTTCTTAGATTAGAACCTCTACCTATCAAGTTGTATATACTAGAATACTATGTACTTATCGCATGCACCACAGAGGTTATGTACGTAGAAAGTGTCTAACTGTGCATCTAAGGTGGATGACACCTGCAGGCCCTGTAAAGTACTCCAGTGGGGGATTAACAGGCACTCAAAATGGTAAACCAGTCCACATGCACACAAGGCAGCCACACACACACACACACACACACACACACACACACACACACACACACACACACACACACACACACACACATACAGTCACACAGTGCCAGATCTGAGATTAGAACCCCTACCTATCTAGTTGTATGTATTGGTGTGCTACATACTTATTGCATGTGCCACGGAGCTTATATACTTGGAGAGTGTCTAACTGTCCATCTAAGGTGGAGGCCCTGTAAAGTAATCCAATGGGGGGATTAACAGGGTGGAACAGGCCTTAAAATGCATTGGCATTGCACATACATTGGCAAGACATACACACAGCAGCATCAACAGGATTTGTTGACACACATGCACTGGGTTGCCGTTGTTGAGATTAGAACCACAACCTATCTAGCTGTATGCATCATAGTGCTACATACTTATTACATGCACCACAGAGCTTATTTGCCTCTGGAGTGTGTAACTGTGCACCTAAGGTGGATGACATTAGCAGACCCTGTAAAGTAGACCACTGGAGGGGTTCACAGGTAGACACAGCTTTAAAATGTACTGGCATTGCACACATATAGGCAAGAAATAAACACAACAGCAAGGGGACACATTTACACCCACATACTCACTGAGTTGCCACTGCTGGGATTAGAACCACTACCTATATACCTGTATACACTACAAGGCTATGGAGTTATCACATGCACCATGGAGCTTACACATTTGGATAGTGTCTGCCACCGCTGTTGGGGTGGATGACATCAGTAGCTGCTGACACTGAGGCCACTGTTGTGGAGGACAGTAGTCACAGGGCTATAAATTGAGGGACCATTGCACAGACATAAGCCTGTTGGGCATGTGTTTTCTGCCATATGTGGAATATGCCTTTCTGTGTTTTTTTCTCTCTCTCTCTCTCTCTCTCTCTCTCTCTCTCTCTCTATATATATATATATATATATATATATATATATATATATCTTTCACTCTCCCCCTCTGTCTGCCTCTCTATATATGGTATATATAAATATATATATATATATATATGTATATATATAGTTACCTATATATATGTATCTATATTAAACTCAGCACGTCCAGATATATCTTATATGTGCCGCATAGGGATAAATAAGGGTAATCATGTCTGATGGGGATAGGGAGAGACAGTTAAGGCATACATAGCTGTCTGTATGCACAGAAATATATGGCCAACACAGTTCTATAGTCAGATGTGGGTTCAGACATGGGCTGAAATTAGCTAAGTGTAGGAGCATGCCCATTATGACCATCAATGCTTACAATGGGACTCCAGGCCAGACCTACCTGTACTCTAGTCCAGGATTTTATGTGCTACAGCCAATTGTCTGTTGAACCTGCTGAAACAGTCCAGCATCTCCCTAATATAATGCCGAGGGATTTTCCGGCTGTGTGCTGTCCATACTATCTGACCCATATCTAGGGTATGTACAGAGTGTATTGGACTGAACAGTTTTGCAAAATATGTCTGTTACAGTTTAGATAGCACTGTGATTTCCTAGTATGTCAGTGGCAAATCAGTATAGCTTGATGTGAGGAAATGCTGACAGACATTTTGGTTACTGACTCCATACACTGCAGGAGACCCATGCTACTGCATGAACTGTTCTATTCTGCACTTTCTACATTTGTCTGGGCAGTAATTCCTCCTTTCCCTTATATGTGGGCCTTTGTCCTACCCTGCTCCAGTTCCTGGCTTTGTCCACAGTTGCTGCTTTATGTAGTTGTAGGTATGCTGTGACTGGGGTAAGAGATGTAACACCACACACAGGGTGATGAACCTCATGCTTCTGACTGTCCCTGTTTTGCAGGCTGTCCAGCATTGTGCACCATACATCTGCTCTGGTTCTCAGACAGTTTATTTTGTACTGTTATAATAAGGCTACTTGTTCCCTATACCTCTCAATGTCTTACAGCCAAAAGTCTGGCCAGGCCCATATATAATGGTTGGACACAGGCCCAAATATGGGGACATGATTTTAATATTGCTCTTACAAATGTAGACAGCTGATAGAATGGTTTTGTATTAGCATGCATTTTTTAATGGCCACGAAGTCTGCATCTAAACTGTCTGTCATTATTTTCTCACAGCAACCTTTATTGATTTGCTAATAGTTTGCCAGACAACTGCAATGTTATGAGAAACAGAATAGATATATGAGGCATAAATGTGGACATTCTTTGAAACCCTGTACATTTGTGGGGTATGTATGGTACCCATTGACTTGTAAGTACTGACACAGTTACGTGACAGCCTATATACCCTGGTGCTACACTGACTTGTTACAACCTTATGATCTACTAGCCACCATCTAGGTTACTCAGAGCTGTGTACTGTCCATATCTGTGGCCCCCCCTGTCCCTCCATTTTTCTGTGCTTTGTCTACCATTCTTGCAGTAACAAATACTGGCATATGGACATTCTGTAGCACTCCTACCATAGGTGTGGCTCACATGCAAAAGAGTAGGCACAGCCAGTCTCAAACAATGTACCCTATCAACCATTGTAATGTACTTAGCCCATTAAGCCACAACAGCCACAAGACAGTGCAGTTTACTTTGTGACGCTATCAAACACAGACATACATAGCACATTGACCCCTGCATATTGGGGAATGGGTACATGTCACCAGTTTGATTGGGATAGTCCAGGAATTGTGTGATTTGCTGGTATTACCTTAAAAACATACTTTTACTGCAGTTGTATAGGAACATGGTTATGTTGGGGATAGGGGACTCTAGCATTGACAATCAAGCATCACTCCTGTAACCCCAGTGTTTGTAATTCCCTTGCATAGTGCAGTGGGTTTTGCTGGCTTGGGGCCTATTGCATATTATGGGGTGGCCATTATTTGGCAGAGGGTTCCTGTTGTCCACCATAGCTGTCAGTTTCCTGCAGCTATCCCGGTAGCCCACTCCATTCTCTTGCATACACGCGGCGGGTCCATACATATGCTACCACAATCTACTACCCCATTCATTTGTTGTACAGAAGAGTGACTTACCTTTTGCCTGCAGCAGTTTAGAGAACAATGTTTCAGGGCTGACTCTGTGGAATGCACACAGTACACAGCCTAGACATGGTAATGTACAGGTTGTGTGGTGTGGCTGGCATCCTTTTTAATATGTATGTGAGTGAGAGTGAGGTGTCAGTCCCTAGGGTGTCAGTGCATGTGTTATGCATGGCCTCTTTGCCAAGGCCAGGGCATACTGGGCACACCTACATCTGCCTACAGGGATAGGCTCATGGGGTTACTGGCTGTGGGAACCTTGGCACTACTGGGGGGCTGTGTGTCCCTTCCCTGTGATGTTCCTGCTGCAGCTGTTTCCATAGGATCATATTGTGCAGCATGGCACATACTGTGAACATGTGTGTACATGTGGCTGAAGAGTACTACAAGGCTCCACCAGATATATTGTGACAGTGGAAGCATGACTTGAGCAGCCCAAACACATGCTCTATGATGTCCCTAGTTTGAGCGTGTGCCTCATTATGGCATTCTTCAGTAGGTGTGTTTGCATTTCTGATGGGTGTTATCATCCACAGTTCCAGTGTGTAGCCAGCATCCACCAGCAGATGGCCATATGGGATGTCCCCCCTGGCAAACATCTGGTACAGCTGTGAGGCATGCCATATATGGAGTCGTGATAGCTGCCAGGGCTGCCAGCACACACATTCATAATAATGCCCTGAGCATTGCACACCACCTGGCAGTTGATGGAATGATACCCCTTGATGTTGACATAGACCCTGCCCTCTTCACCGGGTGCTACTTTGATATGCACATGAGTGCAGTCTAGTGCAGCCAGTACCTCAGGATAGTGTGCTACACAGTGAAAGAGATGAATATTGCTGACCGTCTCCTCAGGGATGTGAGGAAAATAAATGTGCTCACTGGGATGTGATTGCATGGCATCCAGGAGATGCTGGAGTACCTTGGATGCAGATGCCTGTGAGATCCCCATTATTCCTTGAAAAGTACCTGTAGCTAATATTCTAAGGGCTACACATACCTTTGTTTCCACTGGGATGGGTTCCCTTCTGTTGGTTCTGAACTGAGGTTCTTGTAATATGCCCCATCCACTCTGTAGTGCTCTACAATCTCCAGCTCATGTAGCCCCTGGAAGGTCACCCTGGGCCTGAACACTCTTCTCCTTCACAGTCTGGGCCTATTGTCAGCATAATCATCTTCACTGACCTCAGCCTCAAGTACATACAGATGTAGCAGAACAGCATCAGCCCTTAGCATTTTGTCAGTTAAAATACCCAAGTGTGTACTCCAATGGTGCAGAGCATGTGGGAAAATCAGACGGTAGGGTGTATGCATACTTCATAGTGGTGTGCTGCAGTTGCAGCCTGTGTGATTGGCTCATTATGCTGCATTCCACATGATAGGTATATCATTGTGACTTGAATGGGCCAGTGTCTGTTGAGCTGTGATTATCAGTCATTTCTACCTGATTGGCTTTCCCAGGCTATTTTTAATTTTTTATTTTTTTTCTATTTCTTTCACTGCTAAGCCGCGCAGACCCACGGCACTAGTGTAAACAATGCTCAACTGTTTTGACACTGCCCCAACCATGGGCATGCTCAGCTTTTCTTAAACTAGCTAAAACATGCTCAGCAGCATCAGACACACACCCTTGCTTAACTGTGTTTAGCTGAGCGCAAACAGGCACTGCTGAGCTACAATCCACTTTAACATGCTGTGACACACTCCCTTTTGATGTCAGCTACCTGTTCTACCACTACCCACACAGTTCTAACCCTACCACAGGTTGTATCTGTGAACACAGTTGCCCTTTTTGCTATTCAGTAACCTCAGCTCATTTAAATACAGCTAACTGCGTATACCCTGGATAATTCACTATGTCAGAGCCTGTCTCCATAGCATCTACCAACACCTGCCATTGTAATACTCTGCATCCTGGGCACTATAATGCAATAAATTTGCAAATGTCTACGTTACACTTTTTTATGCTTTTAATTTTTTTCCATAATGGTATGCTTGTGCATTGCTGTGCACCGTGCAAATGTAATATATGTATTTAAAAAAAATATTATTTTTTAATGATTTGCATTGCTTTCTGGACTCACTGGCCATAGTTTTTGCCATTTGTATACCTACGGTACCATATCCACCCTTTATTGTTGGCTTTTACAGCCACTGTTTAAAATGTATAGTCCAGTACAGTTTCTATCCGGGCACATTCCCTATACCAACATGGCACCTATACGGGTGCCTTTCTGCTTGTTGAATCACAAATCAACCTCATTTGCATGGTTTTCACCACCTTATAAGGTGATTTGCATTCTGCTGACACCTCCATATCCGCACACCTCTGCATGCCCCTCAGTCCTGTTTCCTGGATCGCTCGGTGGTCATGTTCCATGTTCGGGCTGTAACACTATTCCTACATGGAGAATCACTCTGTGTAGGCTTTATTAAATTCCACCCGATATGTTTTTATTCCACTCATTAAAATTTCCAGTGCAACATTTATTTGTTTCCCACTAACTGGATTGATAAAGGTAAAATATTTTTTGTCAAGTCTTTAAGGTTCATAGCAAAGGTTCCAGGCATATTAAGTTAAACTCTGATGCAGCTACCTTGAAAGTACAGTGTAGTATTTTGTACTTACCTAATGAAATTCCTTTGACAACTGCCAAAAATCCAAATTTTCACTCAAAGAAACAGCAAGGCTGCAAAAAAAAAAAAAAAAAAAATATATATATATATATATATATATATATATATATATATATATATATATATATATATATACTAATCACATATAGGGTAAGGGAGTACTCACAGTAGTCCCTGCCTCTTAAGTCGCTGAGGGGTGACCTGTGTCTGGTCTTCATAGCATTGTCAAACCTCAGCCTTTTCTATGTACTATATCTGGTAGACACAATACATGGAGCTGACATGACACTGGGTAATTTATTAGTAAAGAAAGGTAATAACAACATACAGTGAGCTGCCTTCTATGACAGTTGGAAACCCACATTTGATTAGTGAGTTGAGACCCAGATAATAAGTGCACAAGATGGGGAAGGGGAGAAGAGAGCAAACCTTGTTACCATGGCTTCCCTGGAGGAGATAATGAGTTCCTTCTTGCCTGGCTAATGGCTTCCTATAAAGACCAGGGGTTTTAGCTATGGAAAATAAGCAAAAATAATGTCACTAGCAGATCACTTGCATTGGACTTTGCAAGTCCATCCAGAGGTATACACATGAACTGCGTTGATGTTATCACAAGAAATGCACAAGTATAGAGGTAAATGCCTCCCTAATATCAGTATGGCATTTTAACGAACCATTTCTACCTGCCCACCTTCATGGTAACATAAATGGGGTGGACAACAAGAAATTTTAGATGTTAAACAGAGTAGGAAGGACATAATAAGTTAAAAATTAATAAATACAAAAAAACAGATAAAACTTCAGATTTTAAAGCAACATATCCTAAATAATTGAACAAACGTCCACTCCTTGTTATGCAATACAGATCTTTGGTCTTAAGAAATTAACAGATGATTCTATAGGTAATAAGAAATACACAAATGGGTTTACATAGGCACTGTTACTAGAAGATGAGTTGAGTGAAAGTCTGATATTTTAATCTAATAACCTACAGTTTCTGGAAGGCCATACTAGACTAGCTTTAGTATAGGACTTTCTTATTGCAAGGTCATACATATATGCAACCTTTCAACTTTTTGATGTTTAGCCTTGCTAATAAAAGGAAGAATTATGCATTTACTGTTGTCAGGTATTCATTTTACTCTGTGTTTCAGTGATTGAGTAGGTTCAAGTCATGTTCCAATGGTGTAGCTGGATAAAATCCTGACTATGTTTGGGGTGACCTGAACATAAGTTTCAGCTCATGTACATGACACACTGAGAGGGAGTATGGGTATATCTATCCAAGGGAGGAGGGACAGTGATGGGGATCCCTTTCTCCCTGAGCCTTAACAGAGGTTGAGACTCAGGGAAACATTAATGCTGGGCTGGGGGGGTGGAAAGGAAACTGAGTAGATGTGTCCTTTCTATGGATGGGGGCAAATCACAAACTCTGAGTGACCCTTACATATCCTATCCCAGTCCACATATAAATGAATGATGTAAGTACTGGGAGCGGTAGGCTAATGGAAAAAGACTCCCATCAGATAGATGACAGTTCCACTGATGAGCTTTTCTCCCCTGCTTGCCTGATGGGAAATCTATCCCTAAGGGCCAACGCAAAGAGACGGGACCCCTAAATGGAGGGCCTCTCCCAGAAGCAGAGCATAGGTATTGACTTAGGTGCCACTTTCTGACAGATGCAATGGGCCATCAGAGAGAGCTTGATGGTCAGCCACTGGGGAGGAAAAAAGAAAAGGGAGTGCTGAGAAGACCACTCACCGCTACACAAGCTGGTTGGGTATTATTAATATAATATGTTCTTTCCAAAAAAAATTCTACAGTCATACATGCTTGGGCCTAGCTGTTTGGTAGAGTGTATTCACAGATATTTTATTGAGTGTGTTTATGGGTGTAAAAAGCTTAGATTTTAAATATGGCATATGAGGAGTCATTGGAAGCCATCCTGCATTTGCAGCACATTCATGTTTGTCTTGTTACAGAAATCTGGTTTAAGTGCCCAGAGAGCACTCCCTTATTAACTGTGTTTTGTGCTTGCCACTCATTTAGACCTAATGCAAACTGTGGGAGGTGTATCTGTATTTGTTACAGACCACATTACTTTTAGACAGAAATCTACAGATCCTCAAGTAAAACTTATAGAGATTCAAATTACACTAAAAAGGACCAGCTTCCTAGTCAAAGGATGCTGCAGAACCCCCTCCATGTCTCCAAAAAAATCATATTACATACCTAAACAATCTTAATCAACTCTCCATAAGTAGGAATGCTTTATCCTACTTGGTATAAACTACTTAGTAATTAAATGGAGAACCTATACCACAAAATGTAGGACATGCACAAAAATTCTTAGATTTTATAAACAAAAAACTCCCTGAACCAGATTGTTAAAGAATCTAGTACAGAAAAATATACTTCACCTAATCATAATAAACTTAGCATCTTGTATGTACTGACCCCAAGGTATCCCCCCACTGGTCAAATCAGACAACAAACAGTTTCCATCAGAAGGTTACTTTTTATCTATATTTTTAAAACTGAGTTTGTCCTACCTAAAGAGCAAGTAAAAGAACCAGTTTATCTAAGATACAAAATGAAACCCAAAGGCTGGAGTGGAGCTATATGAGGTAAGACCTGCTGTTAACACCCCTCAGTATTCATCAAGTGGTTGTGTATCAGGAGAGCTAAATGAATCAAGAAATCATCAAACTGATCAGCTGGAAACCAATGGTCCAAACTAATGAGTAAGGTACTGTCCAACAAACTGTCCGTGCATCAGTTACTGAGTAACTTAAAACACAGATAAATATAATAAAATTATACAGCAAAAGCTTATTGATGGGAAATATACTATAAGAGTAAGTGTTATCACGGTCCAAATGCTCCTGTTACTAATAAAATAAATGAATGATCCATAAGAGAAGCACAGGTGCAAACCAAGGCTGACAACAAAAATCAGCATAAATCCAGCAGTCACTGAGGCTTATTCAAGCAGCAGAAATAAATGCTAGTTCAAACAAGGACTGAATCCTTGCCAAAGATAAGTAAAATCCAAGCTGTTTTATTGGTAAGCACTTTCACCCTGTAAGGGCTTTGTCAAACCATAAGAAACAAACACTGAATAAAATCAAGTCACATTTTATAAGGAAATTGTGCTGACATCACTTCCTGTTCCTGATTAAAACTTTTCAGTATGCAAAAATAATATGTCTATAAAAAATGTATACAGAAAACTATATATATAAACAATATATATATATATATATATATATATATATATATATATATATATATATAAATATACATATGTATGTAAAGGCAAATATAAAACATTTATTAACATTCTAAAATATGTATGTTTATCTCACAGTCAGTCTCCCATTCTTAAGAACAGGTTTCAACAGAATTTTGTCATTCAGACCTGGTCTCTGGTCTGCTCTAAGTCTAATAATCCATTTTAATTCCAGTGTTTCAGTGTAATTGCATATATCCCCTCCCCTAACACTGGGTTCATTGATCTGTATAACTAAAAATACAAATGAATTGTCACTGTCTATAATGTGTTTAGAAAGTGCACGGCGTGGAGATAGTGTACGAATGTGATAAAGGTGTTCCCTTACTCTGTCTCATAGGCATCTGTCAGTCTTGCCTATGTAGAATGCTTGACAAGCAGTGCACTTAGCTAAATAAATGACATGCGATGTATTGCAATTAGCACTGAGTTGAAACCTGAAACAATAGGAAGTAACTGGGTGAATAAACTGGGAGCTGGTATCTACAAATTTGCAAAAATTACAACAATTACACGGAACAGTACCCACAATATTGTTCAAACACTCATTAGGCTGTGTAGATAGGCAAGGGTAACAAAGTAATCTATGTAGGTTAGACTTGTTCCTATATCTAAAATAACGCTCCTCACCAACAATATCTTTAAGTTGTGAATCAAGTAAAAGTAGATTCCAATTCTTGTTCAAAACCTCTCTTATACTGTTTATGTCTTGCATATAACTTACAGAAAATCTAACAGGTGGATTCCTCACTTTAGGACATATATCAGGGACATTCTCTACTGGATATGGTTGTGAGAAATATGGTCTAGCAGTACCATTCCTCAGCTCCAAAACACCTTCAAAGTGGGAGGTGATCTCATCTGGTCAATATGCTCTTTGTAAAAGCCTGTTATTTAAATTTGACAACTCTTGTAAGAAGCTATCATAATTTTAATTCATCCTGGATGCTCTTATCGCCTGTCCCCTTATCAAGTTCTTATATATATAATTGGGGTGCATACTTTCCCGATGTAATAGAGAATTCCTATAGCACGTTTTTCTAAAGACTCCAGTATTGAGCATCCCATTTGGCAGTCTGTCAACAAAAACATCCAAAAAAGTAATGCAATTAATTGAACTTTCAATAGAAAAGTTCAAAGAAATGGTTAGACTGTTAATCTCTTTATGGAAGTCATCCATAGCTTTATCCGTACCAGTCCACAGGAGGAAAAGATCATCAACAAAACGTGCATAGAAAACAACATGTTTCTTAAAACTATCTAGGACAAACAGCTTATTACATTCCCAGTCCAGCATGACAAGATTGGCGTAGCTATTGGCACATGAAGTGCCCATAGCCACGCCAGCCTTCTGAATATAGGCTACCTCATTAAAAAGAAAGATGTTATTTTCCAGGACAATTTCCAACAAGGCACCAAATAAATCTTTCATAGCTGGACTATAGGCTTTGCAACTCTGTAAACATCTCATACCACTCTCAACACCTTTAGAGTTTGGTATCATAGTAAAAAGGGACTGTACATCCAGGGTAACCATTTTATAATACATATCTAATGGTAGATGTACAGCCTTGGAGTATAAGTCCAGTAAAAAATGTTTTGTGTCTTTAAGAATATGTGTAGATTCATTCACCAAGGGTCTCAGCTGTTTCTCAAGGTAGATGGATAAGGGCTCCGTTGCCCAACCTCTCCCTGCCACTATTGGTCTCATAGGTGGGTCTCGTGGATTTTTATGTACCTTGGGGAGGCCTTGGATGACTGGAATCAAGGGATCTATCACATGTAAAAAATTAAACAGGTCTTCATCTATAACCTCATTGAGTAATAAATCTTGCTACATATATGATATGTTACGCACCTTACTCCAGACTTCATTCAAACTAATTATTTCATAAAAATCACAGTCACTTAACATGAGAGTCATTTTTTGTAAATAATCAACCTCATTGGTGAGATCTGATCATAAACTAATCTCACTGGAAATCCACATCCCGCCCCCACCCCAAACAAAAAAGACCACAGTGAAGAACTTCTCTAAAGCAAACTTCACACTACTCAAGACTGGTGTGGTATCCTTCAAGGCCCCTGAGCCAGTGGAAACCACAACCCAAGCTGCGGAAGCCCTTACAAATGCCTTCTATGAACACCTCCAGGACTGCATGGATCAGGCAATCCCAAATAAAAATAAGACTCTTTCCACAAAGGGCAAACGTCCAGTCTGGTGGACCCCAGCCATTAACAAACTTTACAATAAGAGGAGAAAGCTATTACATGATAGAACAAAATCCATAAAAGGGAAGTCACCCCTGATCATTATTAGTAAAAAAATACGAGCACTCATAAAATCAACTAAGGCCAATTTTGAGAGAAAAATTGCCATGGATTCAAAGGACAATCATAAGGCCTTTTTCAGCTATGTTAGGAACCTGGGTGGAAACTCCCAGATATGCTCAGAATTAGTCCAAAATGATACAGAAATCACTGAACCCACAGACATTGCCAACATACTGGCAGACAGGTTCAGTGCAAACTTCACCCCCCTCTCCCCCCCTAAAGGAGAGATAACTATCCCAGCAGAGTGTAGCCTCCCAGATATCTCAAATGCGCAGGTGAAAGCTGCTCTCTCTAAAGCTAAAAACACAGCATCAATGGGACCGGATGGTGTCCCCAGCTGTGTGCTACATGATCTAAATGAGGAATTAAACCCGCACATAAGGCAGCTGTTTAATCTCAGCCTTACCACAGGATACGTACCCAAGGAGTGGCGTACAGCAACTGTGGTCCCACTCCACAAAGGCGGTGCCTCTACGGACCCTGGTAATTACCGCCCCATAAGCTTAACAAGTCTAGTCTGCAAAGCTATGGAGAGGATCATAATGGAGCTCATAAACAAAGATATAGGGGATTTGCAGACATTGGACCCGACCCAGTTTGGCTTCGTCAAGGGCAGATCATGCCTTTTGAACTTGGTCGACTTCTTCAAAACAGTCACCAAGGCCATTGATGAGGGAAAGGCAGTCCATACAGCCTACCTTGACCTTGCAAAGGCCTTGACACAATACACCACTCGGGTATTGTAGAAAAACTTACCATCTTAAATGTAAACCCATATGTCACAAGATGGGTTGCAAACTGGCTTAAGGACAGAACCCACAGGGTTAGAGTTGCTGGCGCTATGTCAGACTCCAAGCCGGTCACAAGTGGTGTCCCACAGGGCTCGGTCCTTGGCCCCCTATTGTTCGGCATCTACTTCTCAGAAGTACAGGCCAACATGGGAGGACTTTGTCTGACAAAGTTTGCAGACGACTGCAAACTGGGCGCCATAGTGGAAAGTGCATCGGACACGGATATCCTTCAGAAGGGACTCACGGAAACAGATAGCTGGTGCCAGAGCCATGGCCTGAAGTTAAACGCTAAAAAATGCATAGTCATACCCTTCGGGAAAAACAAGGTAACCCCAAGCTACCATACAGGTGGCAATCCACTAAGCACAGAAGAGGTTATCAGGGACCTGGGGACCCAGGTTGACAGTGGCCTTTCTTTTGACACTCACATTGCTAAAGTGGTTAGAAAGACCTTCTACATTGCCCACCTGATCATGAAGGGATTCACATCCAGATCTAGTGAGGTCATTGTTCCCCTGTACTTTTCACTTATCAGACCAATGATCGAGTACAATGCCCCATTCGGGATGTATCTCACCCGACATCTGCAGCAATTGGAGAGACCCCAAAAGTTCCTCACCAAAAGGATAAAGGGACTCCAAAATCTGTCATATGCTGCCAGATTGAAGAAACTCCAGCTCTATTCAGTTGCATACCGTCTGCTCAGAGGTGACATGTGCCTGACATACAAGGCCATGTCCAACCCGGAATTAATGGACATGCTCCACCTCAAAAAATCCAAATCCACCAAAACCACTAGAGCAAGCGACTTAAACCTTAGCACGGATATAAATAGGATGTGCTGGAGGGATAGATTTATCACTCAGAGACTCCCTATGCTGTGGAATAAAATCCCGATCCATGTGAGGCAGAGCACCTCGCTGGCTCTGTTCAAGAGAAATCTTGACCTGTGGATGGGAGATCGTAGGTTTATCCCGGGAATCATCTCTGTGTCACTGCTGGACAGAGGCACAACAAACTAATGGGCACAGTATTTTTTCATATAAGGGGTGGCGTAAGCCACAAAAATTTGGGCTAGGCTTATAAATGCCTTAGGGCAGATAGCCTAGTATAAACCTATGAACCTATGAACTATTAAACACCACTATGGGTCCACCTTTATCAGCTGGTCTGATAATAAGGTTTTTATCATCCCTTAGATTATTCAAAACTGTTCTCAATCTGGGGGTTAAATTCCCATACCACTTCTTCTTCCTGTTATTCTGATCTAGGGTGTGCAAATCATCCTCTACCATTTTCATAAAAGCGTCTAGTAGGGGATGTAATACTGGTACATAAGTACTAGGTTTTTTTAAAAATCTTATTATGCAGTGTGTCCTTAGAATAAATACCATAGTCCAGTTTAAGCTGGACATTCCAACTAAACAGCCTCACATCTACAATAGTGTCTGTGATTTGACTCCTAACTGAAGGTATAAAAGATAGACCCCTGTTAAGGATTTCTATTTCATCCTCGGATAACACCCTGTCTGAAAGATTCCAAACTAATGTCTAGGGACTTTGTCCCACATCTTTTTCAGTGTTTGTCCCGTAAATTCTCCTCCTGAGGCTTTCCTTTTCTGCCTGCCCTGACTCATAGATCTGTTCCTCCCTCCTCTGTGTTGTTCATCTATGGGGAAAGGAGTGAACCCGTGTACACCAACCAAAGAGGGCTCCTTTCTTCTGACCAAAGGAACTGGGAGTGGTTGTGAGGTGGCATTGGGTTGAAGGGTGGGTATAGTCTGTACTGAAGTAGTTGGTTGTGTATTTCCATGTATATCATTAGTACAGTCAGTGTGTTCTTGTAAATCATTACCTATATTCACACTACCCACGATCTGTGTGACCTGGTTAACATCCACATCATGAGTAATATTCACGGTTTCAGGTAAATGAACATTGGGACTAAGCCTTCAATTTAAACTAGAATTCACAACACTTACACCTCCATTATTCTCTGTAGAAGAGCCATTAACATTGGTGTAACTGGCAGTATTAACAATGTTATTTCTATTAAAAGTAACACTGTCATTTCTGTTAAACTCTGTCCTCGGCCAAGAGAAGACTTGGCCGTTTTTAAAATCCACTGTGTCCCTCTGTATTTTAGAGTGTTTTTGCTCAAGTAGCTTCTTCTCATACAAAAAAAAATTGCCTAACAGTCGCTCTGTTAATGTACCTACAGTAACTGCAGGAAAATTAGTAGAAATAAAGTTTTGTGAATTCTTGATCTTCTCCCTCAATAACAGTTCTTCAGGAAAGAAGAACTCATTAAGTAAAGTCATGTACTGACCTCCAGATTGAGTTGTTGCCATTTGTACAACAACTCTGGATAGGTAGAACCTGTTGTCAGCACTTTAAGTACACATAGGCCTCTTGGAATAATCCTACATTGAATACAGACTTCAAAGTGTTGTATTTGGGTCTGTAAACGTTTTAGTTTTAAAAAATCAGCTTCAAGTTGTTCAAATCGCTCCGTAAGGTCATTTAACACTTCCGGTGATGTCCCAGCCTTGGTCTTGACCTCAGATACCTCAAACGTCATCAATGGATTATTCTCCTCACATACGCATCGCAGAAACCTATTCAGGCTCTTGGATGTTTGTGATGCAGTTTCCAAGTTAAAAGGCAGTTCTATGTCAACCTGTTCAGCCATGTCACAGTGATAGCAAATAAGATAAATAAAACATACTATAAGAGTAAGTGTTATCACGGTCCAAATGCTCATGTTACTAATAAAATAAATGAATGATCCAAAAG
Source organism: Protopterus annectens (assembly GCF_019279795.1). Taxonomy (NCBI): domain Eukaryota; kingdom Metazoa; phylum Chordata; order Ceratodontiformes; family Protopteridae; genus Protopterus; species Protopterus annectens. Next base: position 1,505,818,940 of record NC_056746.1, on the reverse strand, counting down.
AGAAGCACAGGAGCAAACCAAGGCTGACAACAAAAATCAGCATAAATCCAGCAGTCACTGAGGCTTATTCAAGCAGCAAAAATAAATGCTAGTTCAAACAATGATTGAATCCGTGCCAGAGACAAGTAAAATCTAAGCTGTTTTATTGGTAAGCACTTTCACCCTGTAAGGGCTTTGTCAAACCATAAGAAACAAACACTGAATAAAATCAAGTCACATTTTATAAGGAAATTGGGCTGACATCACTTCCTGTTCCTGATTAAAACTTTTCAGTATGCAAAAATAATACGTCTATAAAAAATGTATACAGAAAACTATATATATAAACAATATATATATATATATATATATATATATATATATATATATATATATATATATATATATATATATATATATATATATATATATATATATATATATATTTGTATGTAAAGGCAAATATAAAACATTTGCTAACATTCTAAAATAAAAATATGTATGTTTATCTCAAAGTGAGTCTCCTATTCTTAAGAATAGATTTCAATGGAATGTTGTCATTCATACCTGGTCTCCGGTCTGCTCTAAGTCTGATAATCCATTTTAATTCCAGTGTTTCAGTGTAATTGCTTATATCCCCTCCCCTAACACTGGGTTCATTGATCTGTATGACTAAAAGTACAAATGAATGTGTATTGTCACTGTCTATAATGTGTTTAGAAAGTGCACTGCGTGGAGACAGTGTATGAATGTGATAAAGGTGTTCCCTTACTCTGTCTCGTAGGCATCTGTCTGTCTTGCCTATGTAGAATACTTGACAAGTAGTGCACTTAGCTAAATAAATGACATGCGATGTATTGCAATTAGCACTGAGTTGAAACCTGAAACAATAGGAAGTAACTGGGTGAATAAACTGGGAGCTGGTATCTACAAATTTGCAAAAATTACAACAATTACACAAAACAGTACCCACAATATTGTTCAAACACTCATTAGACTGTGTAGATAGGTGAGGGTAACAAAGTAATCTATGTAGGTTAGATTTGTTCCTATATCTAAAATAAGGCTCCTCACCAACAATTTCTTTAAGTTGCGAATCAAGTAAAAGTAAATAAAGATAAATAACATCTTTCTTTTTAATGAGGTAGCCTATATTGAGAAGGATGACGTGGCTATGGGCACTTCATGTGCCAATAGCTATGCCAATCTTGTCATGCTGGACTGGGAATGTAATAAGCTGTTTGTCCTATATAGTTTTAAGAAGCATGTTGTTTTCTATGCACATTTTGTTGATGATCTTTTCTTCCTGTGGACTGGTACAGATAAAGCTATGGATGACTTCCATAAAGAGATTAACAGTCTAACCATTTTTATGAACTTTTCTATTGAAAGTTCAATTAATTGCATTACTTTTTTGGATGTTTTTGTTGATAGACTGCCAGATGGAATGCTCAATACTGGAGTCTTTAGAAAAATGTGCTATAGGAATTCCCTATTACATCGGGAATGTATGCACCCCAAATATATATATAAGAACTTAATAAGGGGACAGGCGATAAGAGCATCCAGGATGAATCCAAATTATGATAGCTTCTTACAAGAGTTGTCAAACTTAAACAACAGGCTTTTACAAAGAGCATATAGGCCAGATGAGATCACCTCCCACTTTGAAGGTGTTTTGGAACTGAGGAATGGTACTGCTAGACCATATTTCTCACAACCATATCCAGTAGAGAATGTCCCTGATATATGTCCTGAAGTGAGGAATCCACCAGTTAGATTTTCTGTTAGTTATACGCAAGACATAAACAGTATAAGAGAGGTTTTGAACAAGAATTGGAATCTACTTTTACTTGATTGACAACTTAAAGGCATTGTTGGTGAGGAGACTTATTTTAGCTATAGGAACAAGTCTAACCTACATAGATTACTTTGTTACCCTTGCCTATCTACATAGCCTAATGAGTGTTTGAACGATGTTGAGGGTACTGTTCTGTGTAATTGTTGTAATTTTTACAAATTTGTAGATACCAGCTCCCAGTTTATTCACCCAGTTACTTCCTATTGTTTCAGGTTTCAACTCAGTGCTAATTGCAATACATTACATCTCATTTATTTAGCTAAGTGCACTGCCTGTCAAGCATTCTACATAGGCAAGAAAGACAGACGCCTATGAGACAGAGTAAGGGAACACCTTTATCACATTCTTACACTGTCTCCATGCAGTGCACTTTCTAAACACATTATAGACAGTGACAATACACATTCATTTGTATTTTTAGTTATACAGATCAATGAACCCAGTGTTAGGGGAGGGGATATATCCAATTACACTGAAACACTGGAATTAAAATAGATTATCAGACTTAGAGCAGACCGGAGACCAGGTCTGAATGACAAAATTCTGTTAAACCTGTTCTTAAGAATAGGAGACTCACTGTGAGATAAACATACATATTTTAGAATGTTAATAAATGTTCTATATTTGCCTTTACATACAGATGTATATTTATATATATATATATATATATATATATATATATATATTGTTTATATATATATATTGTTTATATATATAGTTTTCTGTATACATTTTTTATAGACGTATTATTTTTGCATACTGAAAAGTTTTAATCAGGAACAGGAAGTGATGTCAGCCCTATTTCCTTATAAAATGTGACTTGATTTTATTCAGTGTTTGTTTCTTATGGTTTGACAAAGCCCTTACAGGGTGAAAGTGCTTACCAATAAAACAGCTTGGATTTTACTTATCTTTGGCATGGATTCAGTCATTGTTTGAACTAGCATTTATTTCTGCTGCTTGAATAAGCCTCAGTGACTGCTGGATTATGCTGATTTTTGTTGTCAGCCTTGATTTGCTCCTGTGCTTCTCTTATGGATCATTCATTTATTGATGGGAAAGAAAATTCATACAAGTTGGAAATCAATACAAGTCCTCCATACCAAGAACTGATTGACCTTAAATAACTAGTATATAAAGTCCAAACCAACGTTATCATTTGGAAAATGAGAAAATTGGTTTGCTGTATAAAATAAACAGTATGGAAACTTATGTGCATGAGTTTACAAATCAGTGTCAAACTTAACAAAAAGAGAGTAAAACACAGAATAAAATCCAAACATAAACAAACAAGGATGTTGAGATGTACCTTATAAAAATTAAAATAAAATGAAAGACTTTGAATAATTGCCAGCTGAAGAAAAATAAAGATCCAAACTGAAAGAAAAATACTAAATGGAAGTCAAAATGCAGGCAGCACCAATGAGCAGTGTCTCAGCAATAGGGGTTGGAGCATGAGAGTCATCAGCTGAAAGCTCAGCTGTATCAGGACAAAACAAACAAAGCCATATCCCAGGAAGAGCTGATAGTCACACAAGTTAATACCAGAAAGCAAAAAAAAAAAAAAAAAAAAATGAAGACAAACGGTTTTCCCATTATATAAGTGAAAAGGATGACCTGGAAAAGAATAATGTCATTGGTTATTAAGGGAAAATAGAGAGCCCACCACTAAAACAGGGTTGTATGCCACACAAATTAATTCAACTAAGAATGTTGTTTCAAATCAGAATGGTACAAAGGAAGATACCGTGTTTCATGGGGGGGGTCCCTCTTAAGAAGGCTGCCATTTTGAAGTTAATGGTTCCAGAAGAGGATTTCTTTAAACTAACTACAGTAATGGCTCCTGGAGCAGTTCACAGGTTCATAGGTTCATAGGTAGATACTAGGCTATCAGCCCAAGGGCCTATAAGCCTAGCCAACAAGGTTCCCTGGCTTATGCCACCCAAGAAAGTTATTTTCCTGTGCCACTGTCAAGCAGAGACACAGAAGTGATCCCTGGGGTGTATTTCCTATTTCCCATATACTCATCAAGATTTTTCTTGGAGTGCTAATGAAGGACTTTGCTTGACATAGATGGGTAGCCTGTTCCAGAGTATGGGAAGTCTCTGGGACAGGAATCTATCCCTCCAGCATGTCCTGTTTATTGTGGAACAAGGTTTAGATCCCTAGAGCGTGTAGCTCGGAGGGATTGGGATTTCTTTAGGTGTAGCATGTCCAACAGCTCTGGGTTTGACATAGCTTTATATGTTAGGCAGAGATCACCTCGGAGTAGGCAATATGCTACGGAGTAAAGCTGGAGTTTTTTGAGATGGTCAGTGTAGGGCATTTGTTTGAGGCCAGTAATCCTCTTTGTGAGGTATTTCTGTGGCCTTTTCAGCTGCTGCAGATGTCTTGTGAGGTACATTCCAAAAGAGGCGTTGTACTCTATAATGGGTCTAATGAGTGTCGAGTAGAGAAGAACAATGACCTTTTTTTTCTTGGATGAGAACCCTTTTATGATAAGGTGTGCCACGTAGAAGGACTTTCTGACTACTGTGGCGATGTGACTATCAAAGGAGAGACTACTGTCCACCTGGGTCCCAAGGTCTCTTATCATACATTCGGTGTTAAGGAGATTGCTACCTATGTGGTAGTTCATGGGTACAGAGTTTTTACCAAAGGTGATGACACTGCACTTTTTGGCATTGAGCTTGAGGCCATGGCTCTGACACCAAGCATCTGTCTCAACGAGGCCCTTCTGTAGGATATCCACATCATTTGGGGACTTGACTATGGCTCCTAGTTTGCAGTCATCTGTGAACTTCATTAGCCAGAGGCCTTCTGTGTTAGCCTGTACTTCAGAGAAGTAGATACCAAACAGGAGAGGTCCAAGGACGGAACCCTGTGGTACACTACTTGTCACTGCTTTGATGTCAGATTTGGAGTCTGCAAGTTTTACAGTGTGGGTTCTGTCAGTGAGCCAGTTGGTAACCCATCTTGTGACATAGGGATTTATACCTAGTTTAGTGAGTTTAGCTATAATTCCAGAATGGAGGATGGTGTCAAAAGCCTTGGTGAGGACAAGATTGGCTGTGTGAACCACCTTACCCTCATCTACAGCTTTGGTGATTGCCTCAAAGAAGTCGATCAGGTTCAGGAGGCATGATTTGCCTTTCACAAACCCACATTTACACACATTTCACATTCCAGGTACCACATTTATCTATGTCAAAACTGTAGCCAGAATGTATTGCATATGAGCCCAAGCTATGGATACCAAGACTAAGTGATGGCTGTCAATGTGGCTGCAGTGGAAGTGGGAACAACAGCACTCCCTCTTGTGAAAAGACGTGGCAACACCTCTGATTAAGAAGGTTGTTGGCAGGCAGGAGGTCTTTATTTTCTCATAGGTCCATGTCCTGACAAAGTGGGAATTGGCAGGCTAAACACCCTCATCTCCCAGGTCTGAGCTGGAAGGGGGTTATGTATGCAGTGACCTAGTTGTGTGATACCTGTTCCAAGAGGAGGGAGATTTGAAATAAGTCATATGATAAATATTCATCTTGGAGGTGGATTCAAGGTCCTGAAGGGACAAAATAGAAGTGCACTTCTCCCAACTTGCCCTTTTAAAGAAGGAAATTGAGTCAGTTATGGTGGCCACAGACAGAAGCAGTGAGAAGCAGACTGAGATGGAGCAGAGAGGCTGGCAGAGCGCAGAGAAGGGCTCAACTGAGATATCCTAGGACTGGGAACTTGTCAATAGATAAGGTCTAGGTGATCCAGAGAGGAGTCTCCAGGAACTGGTCTGTAAAGAAGAGCAGACCATTGTTGCCAGAAGGATGCAACACATTCTTGTTATAAAAAGGCCAAAAAGTGACAGCAACTACTGTGGCTTTTTTAGAGTTACATTGTGCTAAAATCTGAAAAAGTAGTTTGAATAGTTTGGAGACTGTGAAGTGGATACAGCCATACAGATAAAATATGGTTTCTGTATTTAGGGATCCCGCCTCTCCAAAAATGCAAGGAGAGAAGTTTTCTTTTTATTTCATCTGTAAATAAACTGATGTATATTTAAATGACATGCTGCTAAAACTGATTTGTCAATAGGAATGCCTCAAATTTTCTACACTAGGTACGTGGAAGAGATACTTCTTTTAATTAGGCTAGCTGATATATTGGAGAGCAGGATAATAAAGTTACGATTGTTACACCTATTCCAGTAAATGTCAGACTTGAACCACATAGACCAGATTTATTTAACCAAATATCTATTAGCTACTACCTTGGAACTTCCACTTAGCCCTTGCACTTATTTGGACCATGAAGCCTTAGAAATTATCATTCATAAGATATTCCCAGAGCCTTCCAAGATTTGAAGACTGACTCCATAATATGTCAAAAGGAAGGATTTTTATGATGTCATATAAATGTTATTCAAACAGTCTTGGAGAACCATGACAGAACCCAGTTCTCTACACCTCACAATCTAGATTCTATTTAAGTGTGTTGTGCCTGCCCTGAGCTGGTGTACTGGGAAAATATTGTCATCCTGGGTTGAACTCACTCCGGGGCTTCTTAAGATTTGTGTGTACTCAGAAATGCCTTGGAGATGTTAAGGCAACATTACTCATTGATAGGAACTGTCAGCAACAATCTAGGCTATCATTTATAACAAAAGGTAGATATAATCTTAGACAGCTTCAATACTATAAGATACCCCCAGCAAGTTTATAGAAGTGTAATTCTAAAATGCTGAATTAAAGATAGGCAAACTGATATATCAGTGGTAGTGCATCCATATTTTGGAAAATGTGTTTGACCACTTATGGAGAAGTCATTACAATGTGCTTCCATACATGATGGCAAGAGCCCAGGCTGAGAGATCTTGACTTAGCTAATTATATGACAGTGGACACTCCCTTCCTTATTCAGTCAGTTCTTCTCGATAAGCTTTGCCAGGTTACATCCTCTGAAATCTCCCAGAGTACATGAGTTACACATCAAGATATACAAGAAGCTCCCTACACAGACATTGAGGCTGTTATGGAAGGCATGCTGTGCCACTTTAACTGAAGCCCACTGTTCCTTGCCATATAGACAGGGTATTTGTGTCCCAGTATAAAGACCAGAAAAAAAACTTCCAATCCACTACTTCAGGAATAGCGTGACAGATGGGATCATGGTGGGATAACTGAGTAACTCTATCTGTGGCTATAAAAATAGCTTTTGACTTGGTACAATAGAAATAGGAGTATAACCTAATCCTATCCTTCATTGTTACCTTAAATAACTTATATCAAAATTCTCTATAACACTGAGGTAAAGCCCCTTTCTGTCTGGTACATTGGAAGTGAGATATTGGGTTAACTAAAGCAATCAACTGATGTCAAATTACCGTTTTATAAATCAGGCAGTCATGGCTCCATGTTACTGCCCTAAATATCTTCCAGGCATTTCCCTTTCATGCTTAGTTATAAGTCAGCAAGTCTTATTCTAAGGATAACATTTTTTTCTCTAG